>NC_052572.1:75877847-75953998 GCF_016699485.2 Gallus gallus
CAGTGTTATAGACAACAATGACTTTTAAAATAAAAGCAAAACCATTATTTTGAAAAGTAAAGATGTTTTTGTGTTAATGAGACTTTTAATGCTTTCAAGTCTTGAACACGACAGGAATGTTATGTGAAGTATGGAAAAAAACTGTGGCACTGCTGGCGCTTCATTATCTGCAGGATTTAGGAGTTCTGTTGTAAGTAATTGTGCACTTCTACTTTCCTGAGTGCAAAGAAAATACAACTGATGGGTAATCAGCTGAAGCATGTGATATCCGTGCTTGCTTTTGTTTCTTCTGCTTCCTTATTCATGTTGAAAGTTGCTCCCGAAGAAATTAGTCTTGTGCTGCTATGAAATTGGAATAGGTTCTATCACGCTTTACCTCTGTAGAGGCTTCTTCCAGTGGCTGCAGACGTCACTTGTCATGACTGGTAAGCAGGGGAAGGCGATTTTTACTGGAGCTCAGAAGCCCCATCCCGGTTGAGTATCTTTGAGAACCTACCGTGCCACTTTGTGGTGAACCTTGCACCCATTCACACAATCTGACTGGAGTAACAGCTAATCTGGCTTCATTCTTTCAAGCTGATTTCAAAACGTTGGTATTACTGCTTTGTTGTCAGATTACTATTGGTGCTTTATCAGATGTCATTTCAAAAGTGCCTTTACAGGACAGCTAAGCAGCACTTACTCTCAGATTGTCCAGCTGGGCTTCTGTACATCTGCTTCCCTGCCATAGGCCCCTTCTGAACCTACTGAGTGAAGCATTTTCACAATTGGCCACTGTCTACTTGGCAAAGGCAGAAGAAACAGTTATTTGGAAGTGACAACACAATAACTGCAAACCCCTTCTATTAGCTGTGATTTAGAAGGGAAGGCAGAAGCAGGGCTGAACACACTGTAACACTGGTCAGAAAAGGGAATGTTTGTTTTCAGGACCGGACAGTTTAACATTCAGACAAGAACTGCTGAAATTTCACTGTCTTTTATTTGCATACGAAACTTGAAAACTGACAATTCTTACATTGAACTCAAAGCTGTTACTTGTTCAGCTCTTCACTCGCTTCCCTCCGTATTTATTCCTCTATTTTGAAGTATCGTACTCTCGCAGCATATCGAATTCCAGCCAGGGCTGCTTCCACTTCTGTGCTTCCTTCATTTTTTTCTCGGGTAGCTCAAATTTTTTTCCTTTTATGTTGTATTTCAGCCTCTCCCACCGTTTTGACCATGGTTGAGGTTTCATTCTGACCTGCAGCTAGAAGGAAAATTAAAAAAAAAAAGAAAAAAGAAAAAAGAAAGGTATTAAAAAGGTCAGATGGTCAGAAATCTGACTGTGAAGCAAAGCAATGAGACAAGTGCTGCTTTAAGAGAAGAAAGCAGCTCGATCTGTCAGCAAACTAAGGGACTGCTGGACACCAGTGGGAGAAAAGGGATTTGGGGGCTGTGTGGCTGTTACGTTTGTTCATGTACCTAAATAACACTGATTTATTACACCGTCCTTAAGTTGATATGCTGTTAACTCTCTTCTACGCTTCTAACACTGTTACTTACTAAGGAAAGAAGAATAGGACAGCAGCCGTTCCTCCTTTTCCCTGTAAGCTAAGTTGGATAGCATTCTTTTACCAGTCTGCCAGACCTTCTGAGATGCAGATCTTGCTAACTGCTCCTTCCACCCCCCACATCAGTAGCATTAAGTTTCCATAGCGCTGGCTGTTCTGTCTGCACAGTGTAATACAGAGGCATCTGCAGGCCGTTACTCCTTGCACGTCTCCTAAGTTACCTGCTTTGGTTATGAATGTTCTTTCGCTACAGGAGTAGCATTAAGGTACCAGATTTTATATGCTTGTGTCACCTTGATAACTACCACAACCAAAAGCTGTTTAACAGCCTTCCAGGCCATTGTAGAATGGCCACTTGGAAGAGACTCACAAGGATCGTAGGACTTCAACCCCTGCCTCCCCATAAAACCAACCCCTGCCTCCACATAAAACCAGCCACACTATGTCTGAGAGTGGTGTCCAAAGGCTCCTTGAACTCTGGCATGTTTGGGCCTGGGCAACCTGTTCTGTGCACGGTCAACCTCTGGTCCAGAAGCTTTTCCACCCTGACCCTCCCGTGATGCAGTCCTCCACTTGGCTCTGAAATGGAGCCCTGCAGAAACCCCAGGTGACTGCTCACCATCCTGATACAATCCCTGTATCAGTCAGAAAGTTAACTAAATTATCCCCTACGTTCCCACTAAAAAATTAAACTCCTGCCTTGTTTACAGGAATTTCTTCACGGTCTAAATGAGACACAGATGAAAAAAACACTTTTTTCATCACTTGATAGTGAAAGGTAATAATTCTTTTCCTACTGTTTTTTACAAACAGCTGAAGAGAGCCTACAGGAGACACCACATTCAAGTGGTTATCTTGTGTTGGCAAAGCTTAAGGGGACTCTTAAAACTCTTTTCTGCTCCGATGAATTATACCGTGCCATAGAAATCTCCTTATGCTCTGGAGTTCAACTGTCTGGCAGCTCAGTTGCAGGCACACTTCCTGACACAGTACTGGCCAGAGGGCCACTACCAACAGATTATTTGCATGGGGTCACTGTGTTTCAGACAGCATGGAGACTTGGCCTCAGAGCCAGAGAATGGCTTGAACACCTCCAGGGACAACAATTCCACCACCTGCCTGGGCATTCCGAGAGGACATTTTTCCTAGTATCCAACCTGAACCTCCCCTGGCACAACTGAAGGCCATCACCTCTTGTCCTCCTGCTGCTCCTTGGGAGGAGAAGCTGACTCCCACCCAGACACAACCTCCTTTCAGGTAGTGGTGCAGAGAAATGAGGTTTCCTTTGAATCTCCTCCAGACTGAACACTCCCTGCTCCTTCAGACACTCCCACGATATTGTGCCCCAGATCCTTCACCACTCTGTTGCCCTTCTCTGGACGTGATCCAGAGCCCCAGTGCCTTTCTTGTAGTGAGGGGCCCAAAACTGAGCACAGTACTGGACGTGCAGTTCCACCAGTGCTGAGAACAGCCGGCAGATCGCTTCACCAGTCCTTCTGACTGCACTATTTCTGACACAGGCCAGGATGCTGCTGGCATTCTTGGCCACCTGGGCACACTGCTGGGTACGTGCAGCCAACTGTTGACCAATACCCCCAGTGTGCAACGTATCACATCGTCACTCTCCTCTCAGAGGCAGCACCGCCACTTTAAACACTGTGCCACTTAAAGCAGTGCAGGTGGGTTGCGGAGACATGAAAAATGCTTAGCACAAGAGGAATTCCATTTCACAAAATACGTGCACTCAGCTCCCAGCTGACCTCGAGATGTGAGGCAAAGGCAGAGGCAGGGCCCGTGTCTCTGTCACCTTCCGACACGCACTTTTCGAGTACCAATGCCTCAGAGCCCTGAGGAATCTGAGGGCGGCCCCCACCGCGGCCTACCCCTTCTACCTCCTCTCCTCTCTCTGCTTCTGCTTGTCAATAATGACGGGCTTCGAGGGAGGCTGGAATTTTGTGGGCTCTCCATCGCCGTTCATTCGACACAACGAGGAAGAAAACCACCCGGTGAAGATAAAACGCTCAGAAAAACACCGTTCCCAAAAGGCACCGTTCCCCACAGCCTCGCAGCTCAAACCCCCCGCAGGCGGCTGCCATAGTGACTACGAGTACTTCCGGTCCGCCGGCGCCAGAGCGCAGGGTGGCTACGGCAAGCTCGGAGGGCCAAAACTGCCCTCAGCGCGAAGCGGAGCTGTGTGTCGCTCTACTCCTAACCCCTTCTGAGCTCTGTTCATGATCTGATGGGTGTATTTGAAGTGGAGGGTATTTGACGCTGCTTAGAGAAACGAGGGGCCTGTGCAAAAAAGGAGCGTGCTGCATTTTGTGGTGCAAGATGTTCTGGGAACTGCTGCTAACAATGCCCAGCAGGCTTCCTTTTTGCTGGGGAGAGGTTTAGCAAGGATTTTTTATATGAAAAGAGTTCATCCTATATTTCCTTTCCACTGACCTTCCGTCGTACTGCTTGAGAAATTGCTATGTCTTGCTGTAGAGAATGCACATGCACCTGCACCTGTATCTGCACAAAGAATCATCTAAACATCTCTGTACGTGTTTCTTTTTGGCACTGGGATGGAGCTGTGTGGAACACAGACTTGGATGAATCTTCAGTCAGGTGCAGGGACGCATAATGCTCATCTTAGATGTCACGCTGACAGCAGCAATAGATAGGCAAATGTCATAGGGTTTCATGTTTTTTTTTTCCTTTTGTTTCAGTCCTAACTGTGGAAGCATAGAAGCGTTACCCAGACCAATTGAGCATTTCTCACATGCGCTTTCTACCAATGACACAGGGCAGTGGAAGTCAGCATCAGAAGCATCTGTAACAGCCCTGCAAAAGAATGGTGAGAGTTACCCTGGCAGCCTCTTTTGGCAACCTCAGGTCTCTGCAAGCTGTTAAGCTGTGTCGTAAGTCCTCCCGTGGTGCTGACTCAGCTCTCCCTGTCTTTGGTGTAGGAGAGCTGGTCTTCAGCTTCTTCCTGTTTCCTGCCTATCATCTGCTCCCTGCTTTGCCCGTGGCCCAGTCAGCCTTTTACTACTCGCCCCCAAATTTGCATGTGTGGATAAGAGCATCTTGATTTCTGTGTTGGGCTGAGCGGGTAGAGCAGGGCAAGGGGGCTGATTTGGATGTGCCGCTTTCCAAATACAGTGCTGTTGGCGTTGCAGTGCTTCTCGCGTTGCAAATTGTGTCAGATGTCAATGAATTCCTTGGAATCTGTTGAGTTGACTTGTGCAGGTTTCATTCTGGAGCTGAATTCTTCCCGGACGCTTCTGTGCATAGCCATGGCCTTTGCTTCTTTCTTTCCTCCTCTCTTTGTTGTGTTTGGCACTGTGCAAGCCGTGAATCACCAGGAAGCAGCTGAAAGTGCTCTGGAGTTGTGGGGGACAAACTCCCAAGAAACAATGTGCAGCTTCAAAACCCCAAAGTTTGGAAAGATGAGAGGTGCGCAGCGCTCTGCCTGGTGCAGGACACGATGTGCTCTGAAAGGCGCTTTCCACGAAGACCTCAGGTCTGTGCTGAAACTGCATCCAAAGCAGCCCAGTGCCCCGTGCTTTTTGTACCCGAAGGTATCGGTGCCAGGAGTTGCTGCTGTGTTTGCAATGCCATTGTGTCAGCAGGGTGACGTTCATGGCGTGCGATGCCCTCGGTCATTGAAGGCATCCTTGCAAATGTTCCTAGTGAGGGCCGTGTTTCATTGACAGCATAGGTTGTTTTCTGGAAAGTGAAACAGTGTGCTTGTGTACGTCAAGACCACATTCATTTCCAAGTGACCACAGTGCACTTCACGTCTGCTGCCATTGCCCCTCGGCCGTCTTGTGGTTGAAGCCGGTGGGTGCTCAGCACCACAGCGCCCAGTGGGATGGGGGAGAGAACTGTGAGGGAAGAAAAAGAAGGTAGAACTCATGTGTTGAGAGAAATCTCTTTCCAAAGGTAGAGGAAAGGACAGAAGTAATGAATATCTATCTATCTATCTATCTGACTGTCTATCTATCTACCTATCTATCTATCATTGAATGTATCTAATGAGTGATGTAGAAGCACTGGCTCAGCACCTCCCAACCAATGGCCAAGCAGAAGAAGAGAGAAGAGACTGAGATGAACTCCCACCCCATCCAAAACCCATTCCACTTGATGTCATATGGTATGGAATATCCCTTTGGCCCGCTGAAGTCAGCTGTCCTCATTTGGTTACCTCCCAGCTCCTTCTTGAGAGCTTTGCTGAGAACGGCCTTGGCTCTGTCCAAGTCTGCTTCTCAGAAATTATAAACATCAGAGTGTTCTCACTGTTGTAGCATAATAAGAGAGACTGAAGAAAAATCCTTCCCACCTGAGACTAAGACAGCCCCCCAGTGTCCGTGCAGGGAGACGTGTGGGGCTGCAGGTTCTGCATTTCCCTGGCAGCATTGGCCAGGGGTGCTGGGGAGGTTTGCGTGCTCAGCTTGGGCATCGCGCTGCTGTGCCTGTCAACACAGCATGCTTCGTGCTCTCCGAGCAGCAGAACTGCGTTTCATCACCAAGGTGCCGTCATATTTACTGGAACCAGATGCATTTGTGTCTCTGAGGCTGGGTTTACACAACGAGCTCTTCTTGACGAAGCTGTTTTGATTCCCTTTGTCCGTGTGCGAGACGCGCTTATCCCACTTGTGTTCTGTGCTTTGGTATTACTCTTGGTGGACAGAAGGAGCTGGTGGATTCAGCAGCAGTAGATTCTGTTGGTTTCCTGTCTGCTGCTTCATCCCTGGAGCTCGCTGCTGCACGGAAGAGTACAGGCGTGTTTATCCCAGCGCTGCTGTAAAGGGGAGCCCGGTTGGCGTAGCAGTGATCAGCAGCTAACGGGCTGTGCAGAGGAGGTCTTTGCAGAAGAAGCAGGAGTGCCTGCGTCCATCTGTATCCTCAGATACGTTCTGGCGGTGAGGCAGCAGCTGTGGCCACAGTGACTGAATGCAGACTGGGCCTTGGGCTGCCACGTGGCACTTCCTAGCCCACTAGTATACCTGGCAAAGCACAGCCACCCTGCACCCAGGGCAAGCGTTTGTCTTAGTGTCATGTTTCATGCTGTCTTGTGAAGCTCAGGCACTGGGGGCAGCTTCCCCCCAAAGAAAAGGAGGAGGAAATGAGGTCGTCATGGAAGCCAAAAGGCAAAAATGCGCTCGGGAAAGAAATTGGCAAAGCAGTCTGGTAGTAGTGCTGTGTTTCTCTTCCTTTATTTCCATCCAGGTGAAAGAGATGGCTGCTCTAAGCCGCCCGTGGATGCAAAGAAGGACCCTAGTGTGGATTTGCCATAGGCCCAGCAAGAGGCTCAACAGCACCAAGCGCCGGGTCCTGCACTTTGGTCCCGCCAACCCCATGCCAGCTTCTCCAGGATTTGGCTGGGATAGAATTCCAAGCACGCACTGATTTCTGGAACGCTGGGGTGCCCTTTTGGAATCCTGTGGTCTTGTGACGTGGTCTTGCCTCCCCACCTTGTCCGTCCATGGTGGAGCAGCCGGGTGGCCCTTAGTGATGTCATAAGCGGCTAGAATGAGGGGAGGAGCAGCGCGTGCTGCATCCCTTCATTGGAGCGCTTGAGCTCGGCGTGAGTACGTGGCTTGTTGCACTTGTGCACTGATTGAGTCCCTTTGTCTTCATCCCGTCTTGCGCAGCGCCTTGTAGGTAAGCTGAGACGGTGTGGGATAGATGGCTGGGCAGTGAGGGCTTGAGAAGTGCTGGCTGGCGGAGCTCCTAGGATCATATTGCTTAGCCTGGACTGTCAGAAACCGTTTTCCCCCAGGCCATCACTTCCAAAGCCATCCATCAAGGTGGCATTTGTCCCACGGTTTTTCCCTCGCCTTCTTTGCTAAATTGTGGAGACTCACTGACCTGCTCTTTCTCCCTCCCCTCCCCACCCTCCGCCTGCTCCCTTGGTGCAGCTTTTGCTCGCGGAAGATCAGAGCAAAGTGACAAGGAACGGCTGCGGGTTCGAGGATCTTCTCCCTTGTTCTGATCTCTTGCCAGGTACGTGCCATGTTTTGTATTGCCACATGGTTCAGCAGCCCGTGTTTAGTCACACCGTGTGTAGTAACACAGCCTCGTCCAGCTGAAATGCAGCTCTGGTCACGTGTGGGTTTTTTCCACTTCCTCTCCAGCTCAACCCTCAGCAGGATGCTGCCTGTAGTGCTGGGAGCAGCTAGTGTGAAGGAAAGCAATCCCTTAGGCAAAGAGCCCTAGCCGCAGTTTGTGCAGAGCTGCAGAACATGAGCCAGAGGCACAAGCGTGCATGCTTTGGCTGTGTGAGTGTGCCCGACAGCTGTAGGGAGCACAGCAGAGATGCAGGCAGAGGAAATGCGTGGGCAAGGCTGCGGCCGGCGCTGGTGGTGAGGCTGCTGCTGGGAGCCGGGGGCTGGGGAGCAGCTCCAGCCCCAGCAGTGACACCTCTCCCTGGCCTGCTACTGCGCTCTCACCATGCTGCGGGCAAATGCATCTGCTGCTTTGTGCCAGAGTCCCCATCTGCTAGCAGAGGGACAGCGACTTGGTCCAATGCTGCGTATTGCAACGGCTGTCCCGTTTGAATAGACTGCACAAAGTGGTTGTTTCTAGAACACCTGCCTCCGCCAGTGGGCAACTGAGAGTAGTTCTGAAGAAGACTCTCAATCCAGTGCTGTGTGAGCACAGGAAATGTGTTTCTTTTCTGTTGCAGCTTGTCGCGCCTGCTGTGATGGGCATTGCGAGCAGCGAGATCAGCCGTGGGCCTGACCGGGCATGGACGGAGGTACAGTGTGAAGCTCTGCTTGGTCTCTGTTCCCTGACTTGAGCCAGCAGTGTGAGCCACAGGTGTGCTCTCCTGCTTTTCAAGAGAGAGAGCATCCTTCCGGCTCTCTCGGTGTCACTAAAGATGTCAGCTTAAAAGCTTCATTGCCTTGCAAGTGCCATGTCACTCTGAGATCCTCTTTGTTTGTCCTCAGCTCTTCACCATGGCCTGTGCTCTCTGTTTCAGCCTGAGAAGCAGGGGAAGCCCCTGCTGGTCCGTGAGGAGTCATCTTTGAATATTCCAGCTATTGCTGCTGCCCACGTGATCAAGAGCTACGTTGCCCAGGCAGCGGATGAGCTCTCCTTGGAGGTAAGCAGTTAAAGAAGGCATTCCTTGTTGTCACGGACAGAAGAGTATAGGGACGTGTGAACGAATCATGAGGAATATCCTCATCTGTGTGGTGTGTAAGGCAGTGACTCTTGTACCTTGCAGAAGAAGGGTGCCATTTCAGCTGTGCTTTCCTCCCAGCTGTGCTGACGCTGGGATTGATGTTGCAATCTCTTGCAGGTGGGAGACCTGGTGTGCGTTCTTGCTATGCCAGCAAAGGAGCAGAGCCCCTGGTGGAGAGGCAAGCATGGCTTTCAGGTAGGCACAAGCTTCAGACTCGTGGGCGCAACTGCAGTCAAGTGAGGAACGTCAGCTTAGAGCTGCTCTGCCTGCACAGGGTGGTTTCTGGACGTCAATAGCTTCCCTGTGTCGCTGTCAGAGGCCTTTCCCTTTGGCTCTGGGCTTGGGTAGGAAACCGTCTCCTCATGTGACTTAGAAGCAAGAGCCTCTCGTGCTCCATATGCAGTCAGGAGTTGACCACCTCTGTCCTTTGTACAAGCACGGAGGACAGAGCCATCTTCTGCGGAACCAAGTATTGCTTTTGTAGGTCTTCTGGCTGCAAATGTTGAACGAGGGTTACTTTTCTGCAGGCCATTCTTTGTTGGTTGAACAGTTGAGTCCTGAGAAACTCTGCATTCAGTATTCCATCCGTCTTTTTGTTCTTGTTCCAGGTTGGGTTTTTCCCTGGAGAGTGCGTGGAGCTCATTAGTGGAAAACTTCCTGAGGCCCTCATCAATTCAGCGCCAAAGCCAGGTACGGATGTTACATGTGATGGTGCGGGGAAGTCAGATGGAGTCTTCTTCTGGGTGTGTTCTGTGTTGAATACCTCCTTTATCCATCCCACGTTCTCCTCTGTGTTGACAATCCTTCCTGCATCCCACGGGGCGTAGGGCTGCTGTTTTGTAGGCAGTGAGAAGGAGGGCTTGGGCAAATGCTCGAATCCTTGTAGAATGCAGTGTTGGCAATGTTCTTGCCGCGTTGACGCGCTCTGTAGCGTGTGTTTCCGCTCAGCCTGGTCCCACTGAGCCCAACCTGAAATGAACTGGTTTCTTCCTTTTGTTGTGCAGTGCCAAAGAAGCGTGGCAAGCTCCTCAGCTTCCTTCGTTCCTTCGTGAAGGCCCGCCCAGAGGAACCGAAGCAGCGGGAGATGGAGCTGGAGAAGGAGAAGGGAGTGGTGTTTGGCTGTGACCTGGGAGAGCATCTTCTCCACTCTGGCCGTGATGGTAAGGAACAGCCCGTTCCTGAGAGCTTCCTCCCTCTGTTGGGCATGACAAGATGAAAGAAAGGGAGATCATGTCTAGCAAGGGGCAGGTTGATAGCGGTGGAGAAACGTGAAATGGGAGTTGAAGGCTGAAAGGTAAGCTGAGGTTAATGCTCATAGGAGGCCGGCACACATGTATTTGCTTAAAGCCAAAGGTGTAAGCCAATCCCACGCTAGCCTGAGAACAAAGGAAGCCTTTTGGCCCAAGAGAGTGTAGTGCGTCAGTTTCCTAGCTCTTCTGGACATGAGGTCTCACGCCTCCATTACGGTGGGAGCTGTGATGGGACTTGTGGCAGTGTCTCTGGCTTCTCCAGAATTACTTTCTGCAGGCTGCTTGGCAGGTTGTGGCATTTCTTGAAAGCCAAGAACACGTCCGTGTCCAGTTTTGTCCCCGGCTCCTGCCTTTCTGCGACGTCTGCGACAGCCTTTTTTCTCCTCTACGGAGGAGGCAAGCAGTAGCCTGGCTGGGCTTAGTGGATGGGATGTGACAGGGGCAGCGGCTGAAGCAGGACTTGAATCAGGAGCTCTGCTAAGCACTGGCCCTTGTTCTGTAGTCCCCCAGGTCGTGCAGAGCTGCGCTGAGTTCATTGAGCAGCACGGCGTGGTGCAGGGGATCTACCGCCTGTCCGGCGTGGCGTCCAAGATCCAGAAGCTGTGGTAAGAGTGCTTCTGGACTGTATGTTGTCTTGCTTTGGAGTTGTTTTCCTCTTTCTCCAAGCCCTCTGTTTTTGTGTCCTTCTCTCCAGCCATGACTTTGAGTCGGAGCAGATTCCGGAGCTCACCGTCCGGGACATTCACAGCGTGAGCTCCCTATGCAAGATGTACTTCAGGGAGCTGCCGAGCCCTCTGCTGAGTGAGCAGCTGCATGGCAAGTTCTCGGTAAGCACAAGGCAATGGCCTTCATGTCCCTCTTCGTGGCCTGTCCCATCCACACACACGCCTGCGCACCTTTTTTTGGTCTTTTTTCTGTTGAAGTTGGGGTTTTGATGGACATCCAGTGGGTGTCTCTGTACAACAAGCAGCTCGTGCTTCCTGCACACCTGGTGCACATAACACCTGGTGTTAGCATCCTGCCATTGGAAATGTGGGAGATGGGAGCAGCAGTGCCCTCTGCAGCTTTGAGGCCCTTTTTCTGTTAGCCCCATACGCTTGACTCGCATGATGTGTGTCTCATTCCCTTTCTGCTTTCTTCCAGGACCCTGTTTGTGCCGGTACAGATGAGGAGCGGTTGCTCCGAGTGCAGGAGGTCATCCAGCAGCTGCCTGCACCTCACTACAGGTCAGAAAACTGCTGCCCTCAGTCTGGTGAAATGCAGCAGGGCTGAGATCGGAGGGCGATGATGCGATTGCAGGCTAGGCTTTGTGTCACGCTGGCAACGTGATGCCTGTGTGTGTGGAAGTGGTGGATGGCTGCGTGGGGTGAATGGATTGGGTCAGCTCCTGGGCACGGGGGCACGGCTGGTGCAGCTGATGGCTGCGGCTGTACTGTGCTGGGGCTTGGTGCTGCAGCGTGGCACTTGGGAAACCTTGATCTACTTGCTAGTAGCAAGAACAAGTGAGGTTTGTTTGGTGAATGTGAGCACGGCGTGCTCAGTGGTGCTGAAGGTTTGGCTCTTGCTTTCCAGGACCCTGGAGTACCTCATGAGACACTTGGCTTGTCTGGCTGTGAGCTGCTCCGTCACAAACATGCCCGCTAAGAACTTAGCGATTGTGTGGGCTCCCAACCTCTTCAGGTAAACTTCTTTTTCCGTCTCAGCACAAGGCTTAGATCTGTTCTCCCCACGGGCACACTTTGGAGAGGAGGACAATTTGTGCTCTCTTGGTTTTGTCAGATGGGGCTGGTGTGTCCTTGATCACCCGGGAGAATGTCTTCAGTGGCATCAGTGCTTGCCCACTGCGGAAGTCTCCAGAGCCCAACTGGACAGCCTTTGGCTGCCCAAATGCAGAGGTGGGGAAACGATCTCGGGTCAATGACTTCTCCAATCTGCCTTTTCTACAGATCCCAGCAGAACGAGGCTGCCTGCGCCAGCGGAAGAGCTGCCTGCGAGGAACTGCAGAGGCAGTCGAATGTGTTAGAGTTTATCATCAACCACACCGACGTCCTCTTCTGCTCCAGCTCCACATCAGGCGTCGGAGATGGAGCAGGTGAGCGTCTTCCTGCATGAGCTTTGTCTTGATGAGACACCTTGATCAAATGCAGGCCTTCTCCAGGATTGTTGAGATACGCTTTTGCTATCGCGGGGCTATCGATGTGCGGCAGCTCCCCCAGAACTGTGATGGCTTTGCCGCTGCTTTCTGATCCGCCCTCTTAGCTGTGGTCTTCCCTTCCAGGGCGCAGTTCTCCATCAGGGCCCGAGTCTGTGCAGGTGTCTTCTCCTGCCACCAAGCTGCTCACTCTGGAGGAGGCACAGGCACAGAGGGGAGGCCACAGCAGCTCTCCCGCTGTGACAGAGAGCAGGGACATGCAAGTGGAAGAAGGCCGCGCAGCTGCGCGGGGGAAATTCCACACAATCATTGACTTTCCATCTGAAAGGTAAAGAGGACTTTCTTTTCCAGCAGCTTCCTATCAGACTTGGTTGGGTGGGCTTTTGTGGGTTTTTCTCCACTATTGCTAGTGCCAAAACTTGCAGAAGCTACGTGACGCTAATGGGGCGTGTGGTGGTGTACTGAATGTCCCCTCCCTTTGGACTCTGAGGTTCAACTAACACGCAGTTGCCTGACGGGCTCAGCTCAGCCACCAGAGGGGGCCTTCTACTAATGTCAGAGTCAGAGATGCTTTTGAACTCCCTCTCTGGCTGCACGGTTCCTCAGCAAGCAGTTAGACCTCCAGCTCAATCAAAGCCCTCCCTTCAATGCTGTCCTGAACAGATGTGCAGCCTCTGCTCGCATGCTCTGCATCTGGGTTGACATGGCTGAGGGGAATGTAGCCAGCAAGACTCCAGGGCTGAGCCCTAGAAATGGAACCGTCCTCTACCGTGTGAATCAGAGCGAGCTTCTAAGTTGTGTTTCAGCAGGAAGCAGGCAGTGCTAGGAACAAGCAAGTGTTGGCAAGAGCTCAGGGCAGCTCTTCCCTCACCCTGCACCATGCACGACTCACACCGCTCCCTCTTTTCTCCCTCCAGACCAAGTCCACCCAGCAGGGTGAAGGAATCCCCAGCATGCAGTTGGTGTTCCTGTTTCAGGCTGAGAAAACCATTCTCTGTGGCCAAACGCCAACTGCAGCACGATGCCAGGGAGCCCTCGGAAACAGAGGTGGTGGTCCTGGCAGGTAAGGGTGCACATCCAGCTGTCAAAACCCTGCTTGTCAGCGCCATCGAATTCATGCTTGGAGTCCACACAAAAGAGAAAGACAAACAACAAAAGCGCAACAGTTCCTTTCGAGGCAGTGCTCCTCCTGTTGCTATTGTCCCATTGGCTTTGTCCTGCTGCCACTGCAGAAGCAAATCTCAAGAACCACTCTCATCATTCAGCTTGTGCAAGTTTGCCACTAACTGTTTGCCTGTGTATCTACTCCTTCCTAGGTGAATCGAGCCCTCGTCCACGCAGAAGAGCCAGAGCGTATAGCGATGGTTCACTGTGTGCGTCCATGTATGGAGAGCTGCTAGGAAGCATGAATCACTGCAGCTCGGATGACAGCCTTCCATATAACATCAGTGAGGGAATGAAAGTGACCATCCAAGTGGAAGCCCTCATCTCTCCCGGCGGTGCAGAAGACGCTGACCTGAGCCTGCCAGAAACAACACTCACCGAGCTGGACTGTGACGGGGCACCATTGCAGTGCAGCCCAGCCCAAGCACAGCCCGAGTGCCCCGACAGCAGCAGCTCCATGCAGGAGCAGGTCAGCGTCAGCCAGGAGGAGCCGAGCCTGGTGGAGGGGGACGTAGAATCAGAGCTCCAGTCCCAGGCACCGGGCAGCAGCACAAGCTCTGAGCCCCTCTCTCCTTCACCAGAGACGATGAGTCCCATCTGTACACCGGACCTCTCACCAAAAAGCCCTCCGTGCTGTTAAGGAATAAAAGCACGCTGGTGCTGGATCAACGCCTTGACTGCCTTCTGAGTCTTCATTCCCAGGGACTGGGATGGATGCAAGCAACAGCAAGGCAGCTCATGTTGCAAGGCTATGGCTGTGGGCTGTGCGTGCAGCAGCGCTCCGGGTTTGTTCCCATTTTGTCTGGCTGTGGGATGCCTGCAGCGAGAGCTGTGCACCCGTAGTGTATGGTAGCAAAAATCTCCAGCATCCAGGATGCTGCTCATGATCATGGTCAGCTTGCTGGCTGTGGCTTTGTGATGCTTTTGAGTGAGAGCTTTTGGATGCTCCTGGATGCCTCGGCTGGTCCCCGCCAGCTCTCTCGTCTCTCCCGCCGTGTCCATTCCTGGCTCCCAGCTACGAGCTGGCCCTGCAGAGCATCTGCAGCCCTGTCAGCATCAGCATCCAGCAGCGGCAGGAGGAGCTCCCCGTGAGCAGCATCTGCCCGTCCCTCCCCCGGTGTCTCATTGGTCAGCGGCAGCTGTGTCCGTCCCCCTGCGTCTCATTGGTCAGCGGCAGCTCCGTCCCTCCCCCGGCGTCTCATTGGTCAGCGGCATCTCTGTCCCTCCCCCGGGCTCTCATTGGTCAGCGGCAGCTCTGTCCCTCCCCCGGCGTCTCATTGCTCAGCGGCAGCTCCGCCGGCTCCCATTGGCTGAGCCGCCGTGCGCGGGAACGGCCGTTGGGAGCCGGCAGTGTCAGGCGCGGCTCTCGTCAGCGAAGCGCCGCACCGGCAGCCCGGGCCGCCCCGCAGGAGAGCGCGGCGTCAGCCGGAGCTGTCCGGGCAGCAGCGAGCCGGAAGCCGCGGCACAACGGGAGCGAGTGCTGAGGACAGCTCCGCCGGAGGTGTGCGGGAAAACGGGAGCGGGAGAGGGAGAGGAGCCCTGCGCGGCCCTTCAAGCACACTGCCCTTTCCTCCCCCGTGGACCCCCCGTGGGGTTGGGCTGTGGGATTGGGATGAGGGCTGTGGGATGGGCCGTTGGTTTGGGACGGATGGAGGCCTCGGGTCCCCCAGCGCCACAGTGCTGCTGCCAGCATCAGAACAGTGCCCCACCCCCAACCCCTCCAGCGCTGCACCCGGTGACCCCAGACCCCCTGCAGCCAAGCAGAACCGGGGCTAAGGTGGGCTGTGGCTACTGGGAGCTGCGAGGAGGCTACAGGGGGATATAGGGCTACTGTAGGGGGCTGTGCAGGGACTGTTAAGGCGTATGGGTCTATAAGAAGCTGAGGGGTACTCTAGGGGGGATCTGGGGCTGTGGTGAGCCATCGGAGGATTTGTGGCTATAGGTGGCTGTGGGGAGGTTATGGGTGGGGTGGTATATAGCCAGGCTGCCCAGGGAGGTTGTGGATTGTCCTTCTCTGGAGATATTCCAAACCCAGCTGGATGCCTACAGTACAGCCTGCTGTATGGAGCCTGTTTTGCGGCGGGGGGGTAGGGTTCCATGATCTCTAGAGGTCCCTTCCATCTCCTACGGTTCTGTGATTGTGTGATTGTAATCGTTGCTTCTTGCAGCAGTAGAGTGTTTCAGAAGAGAGAAAAAGATGGCGGCCGTGAACTGGCTTTCTGTGGATGGTAAAGCTGTGCTGAGAACTGGGCTGACTATTGCAGCTGAAAATGCGTGCCAAGAGTGCAGGCGCAGTGGAATAACTTTTCCGTGTAGGTTGAGCTTGTGTAAGGTAGGTGTCCTTGCTAGGTGAGCTTCTGCTTTAAAGCATCAAGTTGTAATTTGAAAAGCCAGGTTGCCAGTTCTTTTTTTCCCCAAGTGATTTTTTAGCCGGGAGAGATTGGAGGTGCTGTTTGGTGATGGAAGACGGAGAGAGGAAAAGCAAGTAGAAGGCATGCTGTGCATAGCCACCACATGCCATGGGCACCGTTGTCGTCCTGCACAAAGGAGGAGCAGCTCAGCAAGCTTGGCCTGGGCCGTGGGAAGGAGCATACAGACATCTGGACCAACCGGCAACGAGTTAGTTGTGCAGGTTGGTTGTTTTCTGCTGTTTGTCCCACGTCCTGTTGCTCAGTGGTAGATTTGTTCTCGTTCAGCGCTAGCAGGAATGTCCCCGAGCATTTTTGTTTCAGCTGTCGCAACGCTTTGTTCCCTTGCTGCTGGGCTGGGGCGTTTGAAGAATGATGCATGTGCTGATGCCCAGCCAGGCTTTGGGGCTGAGTCTGCAGAGCAGGGTATGTGTGTGGCAGGAGTGAGGCTTGTGGAGGAGCAGGCCAGGTGGAATCCAGTGCGCTTTGCTGTCGTTCTCAGTGCTTGTTTTTGCTCAGAAGGGCCGGTGGTGAACCTCATGAAGCAATGCCTGCAGACGGGGTTTGCGGAGCAAGAGGTCCTGCAGGCCTTGTGTGATGCCCATGGAGCTGTAGCGAGGCTGCGTCAGTGTAGAAGAGCAGAAATCCCCGGAGGCGTGAAGGTGAGCTGTGGGCTCCAGTAGTGCAGGAGGGGACGTACGTGCTCAGGGTTTGGCTGCTTCTGCGTGTGTTAAGTGAGTGTGATAGCACTGCTTGGTTCGTTTGTATGTGTATGGAACAAGTGTGACATCCTTTGTGCTGGAGTCGTGTGGAAGGAGTCCTATGTGTTTGCGACCTGACTTGAAGCCTGTGGGCATCACGGAGGAGTAGGGGAAGGGGATGAGGCGAGTCAAGCTGGTGTAAGAGCATGAGGCGTAGGAACAGGAATCTCTTTGGCCGATCTGAAGTGCTGCCCTTCTCTTTTTGGTTTAGGAATCTCTGTGTGCTTTTTAATGAAGAACAATCTCATTGTTCATCTTGTGAGCGAATTCATTCAGGCCTGTTAGTTGGTGTTGTTCTCTCCATGGAGCTGCAAGTGAAATGGATACTTCTGGTGTGATGTGCGGCCCCCTCCCGCCTTTGCAGATCAACCAAGTTGGCAAGGCCTGGCTCTTGGTTGGTGAGCTGTGCCCAAGGTGAGAGAGGTGTCTCTTCTGGGCTTGACGTGCGGCAATCAGACCGTATAGCCGGTAAGGATATAGAGCAGGCATGTGTTTCTTGGTGACGCGCGTACTCCCTGGTGCAAGGGGGATCGCTCCACCTAACATTCACACTAACTTGCCCTGTAGACATCTAATCAGCTCCCTGCCCCGTGTTTTCGAGCTGCTCTCCAGCCCTTATCTTGATGGCCTTCATCCTCCCTGTTATTCCTGACCTAGTGTCTGTGAAAGTGCTTGCAATCCCTTGTTTTCTAACACTCTCTATCTAAACTCCCTTTGTTTGCCTCTTGTTTCTACTTTGTGCAGCTACTTTCCCTTTTCTTGCTGTGAGGCCCTTCTCTCTCCAACTGCAGGCTCCTGTTCTCACTCTTCAGTTTTCCCTTTTCTATAGTCTAGCAGGGCTTCTACCTGCTAGATCATTTTGATTCTGTTCTACGTGTCCCAAAATAGGCCCGACTTCCCACCTTTGGCCTCAACTCATGTCTCTTTCATATCTCCTTTTTCTTTCTAGTACTCCGGCACAGGCAGGCAGAGCATCTCATCATGACACAGGTAAAACCTCCCAACAGCACCAAGAGGATGCAAACTAGGAAGAGCTGCTTTAACCATCCTAGATTCAGTAGCCAGCTAGTAAGCAAGTTCCCTAAATCTCCTTCCCAGCTGGTGTCATCCTGACTTGTCCTAGGCAGGACTTTCATCTGTTCCCAAACTTTCCATCAATCTCTCCCGATTCTTAAATCCTTCTTGCTGTAAGCACAGCGACTCTGATTTATTCTTGTGCAAACCCCTCCTTCCTTGGCTGTTAATCGGTCTAGTGCCATCCTATTCTGGAGCACTGCTTTGGATAAAGGGGACACTTCTTCTTGGATTGCTCGTAATGCATCCGTTGTGCCATTCTCTATGATTTCCAGAGTTGCAGAGATATTGACTCTAGCTTTTTCTAGCTGGGCAACTCCTAGAGCCGGGATAAGGGCTCTCGGAAAGCAGTGGTATCCCTTGTTCTATATAGCTAGGGGTTTGTATGTACGCTTCGTTTGAATCCCAAGGGTCCTCAGGAGTCCCCGAGGGATCTCCTCATGCACCATGGTCTGGGCTATTAAGTATCCTGTAGTGCAAGTCCCTGTCCAATGTAAAGGTACTGCTTTCCGTGCCTGAGCGTCCCCACATAACCACCATGTGGTATCCATGAGGTATCTGACATGGCCTGGCCATCTTTTCCTGAAGAGTGAACGATGCTCCCATCCCTACAATTCCGAGTATGTTCTTCTCTGAGAGCCAGTGTGACTCGTTATCGATTCTAGGATCACACCCCACACTTTGGTTCCACCCCCAACTACACCCTATGCCTGTCAAGTTCTGTCAGCCAACCCCCACCCCACCTTTACCGTCAGTTTTTCTGTCTACAGAGATAGACCTAGTAGAGTTAGTAACTAGTCAATGCAATGTAGGTCCCTTTTGTGGCTTGTCTTCTATCCCAAACTTACACTTTCCGTGCTCTAGCCAACCTGGAAGGGTCCAATGTAGTGCCAAAATCCCATAAACGGGCACCTTTCCCTCCCCTCTAGGGAGGGCATTGCATATCCAAGAAGATTTGTTGAGAGCCTGGCCCATTTTCTCAGTTCTTCGGAAGTAGCTCTTCTCTTGCCAAGCTGTGACTACTACCCCCCTCATACTGACCATTCTGAAACTCTTATCCGTGCTTTCGGATCCTGATTTTCAGCGGTCCTCTCTCTTGTGCTGTCCACTGTGGTCCTGGTGCTTTCTTCAGGCAGGTATGATGTATCCACGGTGTAAGCCCCTCTACCTTGGCCGTGGTGTGGGTGGTCAGGAGAAGTTGGTAGGGTCCTTCCCACTTTGGTTCCAGAGGTACATCTGAGGGAGATTGTACGTAAACACGGTCGCCTGGCAATACATGGTGCACTGGAGCGTCAGTGCTCCAGTCAATCAGTTCCCAGTCATGTGCTTCTTTGTTGGACCACCTTTGCAAAAATGTGGGCCTCGATCTGCTGAGATTGCTCCAGGAGCCCTGAACCTTGGAATAAACATCATGTAACAGCATTTTTGTTGCTTCCCGAACCTTAGGAGTCCTCCAGGGAAATACCTCTGGCCATCCCCAAAAGGTATCAGTTAGTGCCAACACCCAGCGATCCCCCCCTTTTCTTGGGGGTTTCAGGAAGTCACTTTGTCAGTGTTGCCCTGGAAGGTTCCCTTTCCCAATAGGCCCACTTGTAGCCCTTTGCTGGTACTAGGATCGTGCTTTGTAACCTCTGTTTACGGTCTGGAATTAAAGCCCTCTTCAACGACCTGCTCTACCCCCTGATCCACCATCTTCTCTCCAGTTTCCGGTACAGTGTTCTCTTTCTGATGTCCTTGACAATGGATGGTACCCACGCTTACCTTAGTGAAGATTTCTGTAACTTCTGGGGGTACACCACTGTTTGTCCCAGTTTGTATGTAAGCCAGACTTACCATTTTCAGTCAGTTCATCTTGTTTGACCCTTAGCTCCAGTATTATTGAATTGACTCTCTGCATCCATTTGTTCTGATGAGTCTTGCCAGAGGAACGGTTTTGGAGCCTGGCATCTACAGGCATGTATGTATTCCTCCTTATTTTCTCAGCCTCTCTTGAACTGATCCCAAAAGGGAAACCTTTTCTTGTTGGGCAGTAGCTCCGACTTGTGTTGCAAAATCATCTACGGGAGGTAAGAGGCACCCGTGCCTACCGGAAACGAAACCTCTTTCTCCTGCTCTCCTAGCTGCGATTTCACCGGTGGATTTGCTAGGAATAACTTCCCAGGTTCCCATTCTTTGGCTTTTGCAATGAGAGACGGTTGGATTTGTGCACCGCTGTCTCATTTCCCTGCAGTTGGCACAGTTCTTTTGGTCCAACAGGGCTGGAACCCTCCCCTCCACGGGCTCTTCTGACCTCGGAAAGTCAGCTGGACCTGAAATGATTAGATCCACGGTACGGAACACTCAGCAGATGGTGATAACAATCACACAACCTAGAACTCCCACTACTATCTCCCTGTTACCAGGAAAAGGAGGGAGAGCTGTTGCTCTTCCCTTGCGTCCGACTTGCAGGTCCCCTTCCCCAGGCATCCTGTGAGGCCCTTCTCAGAGTCTCTAACTGCAGGGTCCCGTTCTCACTCTTCAGGCTTTGAGACATGCCTTCCAGTTGCACGTTGTGTTCTTTGTGTTGTGTTGACCTCTTGAGCTCCAGCCCTAAGGGAGGATCCGAGCGGTAGCGCAGAAGGAACGGTTTAGAGTGGAAGTGTACTGCAAAGGGCCGGAGGCAGCAGGAGCAGGGAAGTGATCATCGCCACTGTACTGCACTCAGCACTGGTGAGTACACTCCTTGAGTAGTGTGTTCAGTTCTGGGCCCCTGTCTAGAAGGGGGACCCTGAAAGCCTGCAGTGTGTCCAGAGAAGCGCAATGAAGCTGTGAGGGGTGTAGAGCACAAGTGTGATGAGGAGCGTCTGAGGGAAGTGGGATTCCTTAGTGTGGAGAAGAGGAGGCACAGGGAAGACCTTCTCCCTCTGTCCAGTTACGTGACGAGAGGTTGTGTTGAGGTGGGGGTGGTCCTCTTCTCCCGTGGAACTAGTGCTAGGATTAGAAGGAATGGCCTCAGGTTGCATGAGGGGAGATTGAGGTTGGATGTGAAGAAGAACTTCTCCCACTGGGTGTTCAGCCGCTGGAGCGGGCTGCCCAGGGAGGTGATAGAGTTACTGTCCCTGCGGGTGTTCAAGGGACACTGGATGTTGGAGTGAGGGACGTGGCTTAGTGGGAAGGAAATGGTGGTGGTAGGTGGGTGTTTGGACTGGATGATCGTGGAGGTCTTTTCCAACATTGCTGATGCTATGATTGTAGGAGAGGCATCTGCTGGTTGAGTGCTTTGCTGGGTGAGCGTCCCCCTGCTGGAAAGCAAGCAGCTGTGGTCTTTGCAGACAGCCACATCCACGGGGATTGGAGGCTTCTGAACCGGAACCTTGTCTTTCCCGTCTCGTGCCCGCTAAGTCACGTTGTTTGAAAGCAGCACCTTGGCGGCAACCTTGATTTCTGCAGCCTTCTCTGAGCTTTGTGCCATGAGAGATGTGCCGCTTCTCCCTGTGATGTGAGAGCGTCTGGAAGGCCCTGCAAGAAGTCTGGGTAGGTGATGGCAGTGTCTCTTCCTTTCCCCCCCGGTGCTGGACAAAGCGGGGAACGGGAGTGGAGGACATCCGTCCCATAAGTCGTACTGCTTGAGAAATTGCGATTTCTTGCTGTAGAGAATGCACATGCACCCTGCACTTGTATCTGCACAAAGAGTCTTCTAAACATCACTGTCCATGTTTCTCTTTGGCACTGGGATGGAGCTGTGTGGAACACAGACTTGGATGAATCTTCAGTCGGGTGCAGATGTCACTCTGACAGATGCAGTAGAGAGGCAAATTTCATCGGGCTGCATGCTTTTCTTTTTTCCTTTTGTTTCAGTCCTAACCGGGGAAGCGTAGAAGCATAACGCAGACAGACTGAGCATTTGTCACCTGGGCTTTCTACAGATGCCATAGGCAGTGGAAGTCAGCATCGCAAGCATCCGTGAGAGCCCTGCAAAAGACTGGTGAGAGTTACCCTGGCGGCCTCCTTTGGCAACCTCAGGTCTCTGTAAGCTCTCAAGCTGTGTCGTAAGTCCTCCCGTGGTGCTGACTCAGCTCTCCCTGTCTTTGGTGTAGGAGAGCTGCTCTTGAACTCCTTCCTGTTTCCTGCCTATCATCTGCTCCCTGCTTTGCCCATGGCCCAGTGAGCCTTTTATTCCTCGCCCCCAGATTTGCACGTGTGGATAAGAGCATCTGCTTATGTACGTTTCTTTTTGGCCTGCTTGTGGTGTCAGGCTGAGCGACAGCTCCCAGCCAAGCTTGTGGTGAGCGAGACACGGAGTAGGTGGAGATGGAGTTCTCTGTGTCACTAAAGCATGAGCTTGATGGCTGCCGTGAGCCAAAGCAAGAGAGTCTGTGTGTTTGACACACCGCTGAGCGGGTAGAGCAGGGCAAGGGGGCTGATTTGGACGTGCTGCTTTCCCAGTACGGTGCTGTTTGCGTGGCAGTGCTTCTGGCGTTGCAAATTGTGTCAGATGTCAATGAATTCCTTGGAATCTGTTGAGTTGACTTGTGCAGGTTTCACTGTGGAGCTGAACCCTTCCTGGCCGCTTGTGTGCATAGCCATGGCCTTTGCTTCTTTCTTGCCTTTTTTTCTTGGTTGCGTTTGGCACTGTGCAAGCTGTGAATTGCCAGGGAAGAGCTGGAAGTGCTCTGGAGTTGTGTGTGACAAATTCCCAAGAAACAATGTGCAGCTTCAAAGCTCCAAAGTTTGGAGAGATGAGAGATGCGCTGCCTGGTGCAGGACATGATGCGCTCTGCAAGGCGCTTTCCATGAAGACCTCAGCGCTCAAACTGCATCCAAAGCAACCCATTGCCCTGTGCTTGTTGTACCCGGAGGTATCGGTGCCAGGAGTTGCTGCTGTGTTTGCAGTGCCCTTGTGTCAGCAGGGTGATGTTCATGGCGTACGATGCCCTCAGTCACTGAAAGCATCCTTGCAAATGTTCCTAGCGAGGGCCATGTTTCATTGACAGCATAGGTTGTCTTCTGGAAAATGAAAGAGTGGGCTTGTGTACCTTTAGACCATTTTAATTTCCCCCTGACCCCAGCGCACTTCATGTTTCCCTCCCATCCCACTTTCCAGTGAGATGGGGGAGAGAACTGTGGGGGAGCAAAGGGAAGGTAGAACTCATGTGTTGAGAGAAATCTCTTTTCGAAGGTAGAGAAAAGGACAGAAGTAATGAATATCGATCTATCTATCTGTCTGTCTGTCTGTCTGTCTGTCTATATCTGTCTACCTCTATATGAATCTATATGAATGTATCTATCGAGTGATGTAGAAGCAGTGGCTCAGCACCTCCCAAGCAATGGCCAATCAGAAGAAGAAAGCAAGGTGAACTCTCATCGTGTTGCAACCTCTTTCCACTTGATGTCATCTGGTATGCAGTATCCTTTTGGCCAGTTGACGTCAGCTGTCCTAATTCTGTTTCCTCCCAGCTTCTTGTGCCCTTTCCTGAGAACGGCCTTGGTGCTCTCTCTCTACAACACTGCTTATCAGAAGGTGTAAACATCAGAGTGTTACCAGCGTGGTTTTCCTTGTCAAAGCCAATCATAGCATCATAGCAGACCCCCTGAAGAAAAATGCATCCCACTAAGACAGCCCCCCAGTGTCCACGCAGCGAGCCACATCGGGCTCCCGTGGAGCTGCAGACGGCGCATTTCCCTGGCAGCATTGGCCAGGGGTGCTGGGGAGGTTTTGGTGCTCAGCTTGGGCGTGGCGCTGCTTTGCCTGCTTTGTAGGTGTGTGAACAGAAGTGCTTTCCCCCCTTGTGTTCTGTCCCACGGCATTTGCCCCATGGTTGGTAGAAGAAAGAGCTGGTGGATTCAGCAGCAGTAGATTCTGTTGGTTTCCTTGGTTTATCCCAAGGCTGCTGTGAAGGGGAGCCTGGTTGGCGTAGCAGTGAGCAGCAGCTAACAGGCTGTGCAGAGGAGGGCTTTGCAGAAGGAGCAGGAGTGCCTGCGTCCATCTGTACCCTCGGATACGTTCTGGCGGTGAGGCACCAGCTGTGGCCACAGTGACTGAATGCAGACTTGGCCTGGGGCTGCCACGTGGCGTTTCCTAGCCCTACCCTCCTTTATATGCCTGGCAAAGCACAGCCACCCTGCACCCACAGCAAGCGTTTGTCTTAGTGTCATGTTTCATGCTGTCTTGTGAAGCTCAGGCACTGGGGGCAGCTTCCCCCCAAAGAAAAGGAGGAGGAAATGAGGTCGTCATGGAAGCCAAAAGGCAAAAATGCGCTTGGGAAAGAAATTGGCAAAACAGTCTGGTAGTAGTGCTGTGTTTCTCTTCCTTTATTTCCATCCAGGTGAAAGAGATGGCTGCTCTAAGCCGCCCTTGGGTGCAAAGAAGGACCCTAGTGTGGATTTACCATAGGCCCAGCAAGAGGCTCAACAGCACCAAGCGCCGTGTCCTGCACTTTGGTCCCGCCAAGCCCATGCCAGCTTCTCCAGGATTTGGCTGAGATAGAATTCCAACCACGCAATGATTTCTCGAACGCTGGGGTGCCCTGTTGGAATCCTGTGGTCTTGTGACGTGGTCTTGCCTCCCCACCTTGTCCGTCCATGGTGGAGCAGCCGGGTGGCCCTTAGTGATGTCATAAGCGGCTAGAATGAGGGGAGGAGCAGCGCGTGCTGCTTCCCTTCATTGGAGCGCTTGAGCTCGGCGTGAGTACGTGGCTTGTTGCACTTGTGCATCTACTGAGTGTGTTCGTCTTCATCCCGCCTTGCGCAGCGTCTTGTAGGTAAGCTGATACGGTGCGGGATAGACGGGTGGGCAGCGAGGGCATGAGAAGTGCTGGCTGGCAGAGCTCCTAGGATCATATTGCTTAGGCTGGACCGTCAGAGGCCATTTTCCCCCAGGCCATCCATTCCAAAGCCATCCATCAAGGTGGCATTTGTGCCACGGTTCTTCCCTGGTTCTTCCCTTTGCTCAACTGTGCAAGCTCACTGACCTGCTCTTTCTCCCTCCCCTGCCCACCCTCCGCCTGCTCCCTTGGTGCAGCTTTTGCTCGTGGAAGATCAGAGCAAAGTGACAAGGAACGGCTGCGGGTTCGAGGATCTTCTTCTCCCTTGTTCTGATCTCTTGCCAGGTACGTGCCATGTTTTGTATTGCCACATGGTTCAGCAGCCCGTGTTTAGTCACACCGTGTGTAGTAACACAGCCTCGTCCAGCTGAAATGCAGCTCTGGTCACGTGTGGGTTTTTTCCACTTCCTCTCCAGCTCAACCCTCAGCAGGATGCTGCCTGTAGTGCTGGGAGCAGCTAGTGTGAAGGAAGGCAATCCCTTAGGCCAAGAGCCCTAGCCGCAGTTTGTGCAGAGCTGCACAACATGAGCCAGGGGCACAAGCGTGCATGCTTTGGCTGTGTGAGTGTGCCCGACAGCTGTAGGGAGCACAGCGGGCATGCAGGCAGCGAAATGCGTGGGCAAGGCTGCGGCCGGCGCTGGTGGTGAGGCTGCTGCTGGGAGCCGGGGGCTGGGGAGCAGCTCCAGCCCCAGCAGCGACACCTCTCCCTGGCCTGCTACTGTGCTCTCAGCGTGCTGCGGGCAAATGCATCTGCTGCTTTGTGCCAGAGTCCCCATCTGCTAGCAGAGGGACAGCGACTTGGTCCAGTGCTGCGTATTGCAACGGCTGTCCCGTTTGAATAGACTGCACACAGTTGTTGTTTCTAGAAGTAGTTCTGAAGAAGTCTCTTGATCCAGTGCTGTGTGAGCACAGGAAATGTGTTTCTTCTCTGTTGCAGCTTGTCGCGCCTGCTGTGATGGGCATCGCGAGCAGCGAGATCAGCCGTGGGCCTGACCGGGCGTTGACGGAGGTACAGTGTGAAGCTCTGCTTGGTCTCTGTTCCCTGCCTTGAGCCAGCAGAATGAGCCACCGGTGTGCTCTCCTGCTTTTCAAGAGAGAGAGCATCCTTCCGGCTCTCTCCGTGTCCCTGAAGAGCTGCCTTAAAAGCTTCATTTCCTTGCTAGTGGCATCGAGATGGCACCCTGAAATCCTCCTTGTTTGTCCTCAGCTCCTCACCATGGTCTGTGCTCTCTGTTTCAGCCTGAGAACCAGGGGAAGCCTCTGCTGGTCCGTGAGGAGTCATCTCTTAATATTCCAGCTATTGCTGCTGGCCATGTTATTAAGAGATACATTGCCCAGGCAGCGGATGAGCTCTCCTTGGAGGTAAGCAGATAAAGAAGGCGTTCCTTGTTGTCACGGACAGAAGAGTATACCGTGTGAATGCATCAGGAATATTCTCAGACACCTTCAGAATGCCTTGTGAGGCGAAGCCCAGAAGATGCAGGTCCAGATAGGACTTGCACTGGGTTGGATGCAGGGAGGAGTTCAGCCATGTCTAAAAGATGGTTTCATATGGCATGCTTGCACTGTATTCTGTCTGGTGTGTAAGGCAGTGACTCTTGTACCTCCACGTTCAGCTTTCCCACGGGAAATGCCTGAAGAGCTGCCCCGGTGCAATTGCTCTCAAGCTGTGCGCTCTTTGGCAGTGCAGAAGAAGGGTGCCATCTCAGCTGTGCTTTCCTCCCAGCTGTGCTGACGCTGGGATTGATGTTGCCATCTCTTGCAGGTGGGAGACCTGGTGTGCATTACTGCTATGCCAGCAAAGGAGCAGAGCCCCTGGTGGAGAGGCAAGCGTGGCTTTCAGGTAGGCACAAGTTTCAGACTCCTGGGCGCAATTGCAGTCAAGTGAGGAACGTCAGCTTAGAGCTGCTCAGCCCGCACAGGGTGGCTTCTGGACGTCAACTGCTTCCCTGTGTCGCTGTCAGAGGACTTTCCCTTTGGCTCTGGGCTTGGGTGGGAAACTGTCTGCTCATGTGACTTAGAAGCAAGAGCCTCTTGTGCTCAATAGGCAGTCAGGAGTTGAGCATCTCTGTCCTTTGTACAAGCACGGAGAACAGCCATCTTATGCTCCGTCAGTTGCTTTTGTAGGTCTTCTGGCTGCAAATGTTGAATGAGGGTTAGTTTTCTGCAGGCCATTCTTTCTTGGTTGAACAGTTGAGGCCTGAGAAATTCTGCATTCAGTATTCCATCTCTCTTCTTGATCTTGTTCCAGGTTGGATTTTTCCCTGGTGAGTGCGTTGAGCTCATCAACGGAAAAATTCCTGAGGCCCTCATCAATTCAGCGCCAAAGCCAGGTACGGATGTTACATGTGAGAGCGCGGGGAAGTCAAATGGAGTCTTTTTCTGGGTGTGTTCTGTGTTGAATACCTCCTTTATCCATCCCACGTTCTCCTGTGTGTTGATGATCCTTCCTGCATCCCACGGGGCGTAGGGCTGCTGTTTTGTAGGCAGTGAGAATGAGGGCTTGGGCAAACGATAGGATCCTTGTAGAATGGCTTGGGATGGAAGGGACCTCAAGGATCATCAAGCTCCAACCCCCGTGCCTCAGGCAGGGCTGCCAACCTCCACTTCGAATGCCAGACTAGACCAGGCTGCCCAGGGCCCCATCCAGCCTGGCCTTGGACTCCTCCAGGGACGGGGAAAATCTGTTGTTGTAGGTACTTGTTGGCAATGTTCTTCCCGCTTTTACGTGCTCTGTCGAATGTGTGATGCTCGGCCTGGTTCCACTGAGCCCAACCTGAAATGAACTGGTTTCTTCCTTTTGTTGTGCAGTGCCAAAGAAGCGTGGCAAGCTCCTCAGCTTCCTTCGTTCCTTCGTGAAGGCCCGCCCAGAGGAACCGAAGCAGCGGGAGATGGAGCTGGAGAAGGAGAAGGGAGGGGTGTTTGGCTGTGACCTGGGAGAGCATCTTCTCCACTCTGGCCGTGATGGTAAGGAACAGCCCATTCCTGAGAGCTTCCTCTCTCTGTTGGGCATGTAAAGATGAAAGAAAGGGATATCATGTCTAGCAAGGGGCAGGTTGATAGCGGTGGAGAAGCGTGAGGTGGAAGTTATGGCTGCAAGGGAAGCTGAGGCTAATGCTCATAGGAGGCCGGCACACTTGTATTTGCTTAAAGCCAAAGGTGTAAGCCAATCCCACGCTAGCCTGAAAACCAAGGAAGCCTTTTGGCCCAAGAGAGTGTAGTGCGTCAGTTTCCTAGCGCTTCTGGACATGAGGTTTCACGCCTCCATTGCGGTGGGAGCTGTGATGGGACTTGTGGCAGTGTCTCTGGCTTCCCCAGAATTACTGTCTGCAGGCTGCTTGGCAGGTCCTGGCATTTCTTGAAAGCCAAGAACACGTCCGTGTCCAGTTTTGTCCCCGGCTCCTGCCTGCCTGCGTCGTCTGCGACAGCCTTTTTTCTCCTCTACGGAGGAGGCAAGCAGTAGCCCGGCTGGGCTTAGTGGATGGCATGTGACAGGGGCAGCGGCTGAAGCAGGACTTGAATCAGGAGCTCAGCTAAGCGCTGGCCCTTGTTCTGTAGTCCCCCAGGTCGTGCAGAGCTGCGCTGGGTTCATCGAGCAGCACGGCGTGGTGCAGGGGATCTACCGCCTGTCCGGCGTGGCATCCAAGATCCAGAAGCTGCGGTAAGAGTGCTTCTGGACTGTATGTTGTCTTGCTTTGGAGTTGTTTTCGTCTTTCTCCAAGCCCTCTGTTCTTGTGTCCTTCTCTCCAGCCATGACTTTGAGTTGGAGCAGATTCCGGAGCTCACCATCCGGGACATTCACAGCGTGAGCTCCCTGTGCAAGATGTACTTCAGGGAGCTCCCGAGCCCTCTGCTGAGCGAGCAGCTGCATGGCAAGTTCTCGGTAAGCACAAGGCAATGGCCTTCATGTCCCTCTTCGTGGCCTGTCCCATCCACACACACGCCTGCGCACCTTATTTTGGTCTTTTTTCTGTTGAAGTTGGGGTTTTGATGGACGTCCAGTGGGTGTCTCTGTACAACAAGCAGCTCGTGCTTCCTGCACACCGGGTGCACCGTAACACCTGGTGTGTGCATCCTGCCACTGGAAATGTGGGAGATGGGAGCAGCAGTGCCCTCTGCAGCTCTGAGGCCCTTTTTCTGTTAGCCCCATACGCTTGACTCGCATGATGTGTGTCTCAATCCCTTTCTGCTTTCTTCCAGGATGCTGTTTGTGCCGGTACAGATGAGGAGCGGTTGGTCAGAATGCAGGAGGTCATCCAGCAGCTGCCTGCCCCTCACTACAGGTCAGAAAACTGCTGCCCTCAGTCTGGGGAGCTCAGCCCTGCTGCATTTCAGAGGGCGATGATGCGATGGCAGGCTTTGTCTCATGCTGGCAACGTGATGCCTGTGTGTGTTAAAGTGCTGGATGGCTGCGTGGGGTGAATGGATTGGGTCAGCTCCTGGGCACGGGGGCACGGCTGGTGCAGCTGATGGCTGCGGCTGTACTGTGCTGGGGCTTGGTGCTGCAGCGTGGCACTTGGGAAAGCTTGATCTACTTGCTATTCCGAAGCAAAAACAAGCAGTGGCATGAAGTGAGGTTTGTTTGGTGAATGTGAGCACGGCGTGCTCAGTGGTGCTGAAGGTTTGGCTCTTGCTTTCCAGGACACTGGAGTACCTGATCAGACACTTGGCTTGTCTCGCTGGGAGCTGCTCCATCACTAACATGCCCGCTAAGAACTTAGCGATTGTGTGGGCTCCCAACCTCTTCAGGTAAACTTCTTTTTCCGTCTCAGCACAAGGCTTAGATCTGTTCTCCCCACAGGCACACTTTGGAGAGGAGGACAATTTCTGCTCTCTTGGTTTTGTCAGATGGGCTGGTGTGTCCTTGATCACCTGGGAGAATGTCTTCAGTGGCATCACTGCTTGCCCACTGCGGAAGTCTCCAGAGCCCAACTGGACAGCCTTTGGCTGCCCAAATGCCCAAACGTGGGGAAACGATCTCGGGTCAATGACTTCTCCAATCTGCCTTTTCTACAGATCCCAGCAGAACGAGGCTGCCTGCGCCAGCGGAAGAGCTGCCTGCGAGGAACTGCAGAGGCAGTCGGATGTGGTGGAATTCCTGATCCACCACACCGACGTCCTCTTCTGCTCCAGCTCCACATCAGGCGTCGGAGATGGAGCAGGTGAGCGTCTTCCTGCATGAGCTTTGTCTTGATGAGACACCTTGATCAAATGCAGGCCTTCTCCAGGATTGTTGAGATACGCTTTTGCTATCGCGGGGCTATCGATGTGCGGCAGCTCCCCCAGAACTGTGATGGCTTTGCCGCTGCTTTCTGATCCGCCCTCTTAGCTGTGGTCTTCCCTTCCAGGGCGCAGTTCTCCATCAGGGCCCGAGTCTGTGCAGGTGTCTTCTCCTGCCACCAAGCTGCTCACCCTGGAGGAGGCACAGGAACAGAGGGGAGGCCACAGCAGCTCTTCCGCTGTGACACACATCCAGGACATGGAAGTGGAAGAAGGCCCCGCAGCTGCGCGGGGGAAATTCCACACAATCATTGACTTTCCATCTGAAAGGTAAAGAGGACTTTCTTTTCCAGCAGCTTCCTATCAGACTTGGTTGGGTGGGCTTTTGTGGGTTTTTCTCCACTATTGCAAGAGCCAAAACTTGCAGAAGCTACGTGACGCTAATGGGGCGTGTGGTGGTGTACTGAATGTCCCCTCCCTTTGGACTCTGAGGTTCAACTAACACGCAGTTGCCCGACGGGCTCAGTTTAGCCACCAGAGGGGGCCTATTGCTAATGTACGTGTCAGAGATGCTTTTGAACTCCCTCTCTGGCTGCACGGTTCCTCAGCAAGCAGTTACACCTCCAGCTCAATCAAAGCCCTCCGTTCGATGCTGTCCTGGACAGCTGTGCAGCCTCTGCTCGCATGCTCTGCATCTGGGTTGACATGGCTGAGGGGAATGTAGCCAGCAAGACTCCAGGACTGAGCTCTAGGAATGGAACCGTCGTGCTAGGAACAAGCAAGTGTGGGCAAGAGCTCAGGGCAGCTCTTCCCTCACCCTGCACCATGCACGACTCACACCGCTCCCTCTTTTCTCCCTCCAGACGAAGTCCACCCAGCAGGGTGAAGGAATCCCCAGCATGCAGTTGGTGTTCCTGTTTCAGGCCGAGAAAACCATCCTCTGTGGCCAAACGCCAACTGCAGCGCGATGCCAGGGAGCCCTCAGAAACAGAGGTGGTGGTCCTGGCAGGTAAGGGTGCACATCCAGCTGTCAAAACCCTGCTTGTCAGCACCATGGAATTCATGCTTGGAGTCCACACAAAAGAGAAAGACAAACAACAAAAGCGCAACAGTTCCTTTCGAGACAGTGCTCCTCCTGTTGCTATTGTCCTGTTGGCTTTGTCCTGCTGCCACTGCATAACAAATCTCAAGATCCACTCTCATCATTCAGCTTGTGCAAGTTTGCCACTAACTGTTTGCCTGTGTATCTACTCCTTCCTAGGTGAATCGAGCCCTCGTCCACGCAGAAGAGCCAGAGCGTATAGCGATGGTTCACTGTGTGCGTCCATGTATGGAGAGCTGCTAGGAAGCATGAATCACTGCAGCTCGGATGACAGCCTTCCATATAACATCAGTGAGGGAATGAAAGTGACCATCCAAGTGGAAGCCCTCATCTCTCCCAGCTGTGCAGAAGACGCTGACCTGAGCCTGCCAGAAACAGCGGTCACCGAGCTGGACTGTGACGGGGCACCATTGCAGTGCAGCCCAGCCCAAGCACAGCCCGAGTGCCCCGACAGCAGCAGCTCCATGCAGGAGCAGGTCAGCGTCAGCCAGGAGGAGCCGAGCCTGGTGGAGGGGGACGTAGAGAGGATCAGTCCCATGTGTCCACCAGACCTCTCACCAAAAGGCCCTCCTGGCTGTTAAGGAATAAAAGCACGCTGGTGCTGGATCAACGCCTTGACTGCCTTCTGAGTCTTCATTCCCAGGGATTGGGCTGGATGCAAGCAACAGCAAGGCAGCTCATGTTGCAAGGCTATGGCTGTGGGCTGTGCGTGCAGCAGAGCTGCGGGTTTGTTCCCATTTTGTCTGGCTGTGGGATGCCTGCAGCGAGAGCTGTGCTCCCGTAGTGTATGGTAGCAAAGAATCTCCAGCATCTGGGATGCTGCTCATGATCATGCCCAGCTTGCTGGCTGTGGCTTTGTGATGCTTTTGAGTGTGGGCTTTTGGATGCTCTTGGATTCGTCGGCTGGTCCCCTCCAGCTCTCTTGTCTCTCCCGCCGTGTCCATTCGTGGCTCCCAGCTACGAGCTGGCCCTGCAGAGCATCTGCAGCCCTGTCAGCATCAGCATCCAGCAGCGGCAGGAGGAGCTCGCCCTGAGCAGCATCTGCCCGTCCCTCCCCCGGCGTCTCATTGGTCAGCGGCAGCTCTGTCCCTCCCCCGGCGTCTCATTGGTCAGTGGCAGCTCTGTCCCTCCCCCGGCGTCTCATTGGTCAGTGGCAGCTCTGTCCCTCCCCCGGCGTCTCATTGGTCAGTGGCAGCTCTGTCCCTCCCCCGGCGTCTCATTGGTCAGCGGCAGCTCCGCCGGCTCCCATTGGCTGAACCGCCGTGCGCGGGAGCGGCCGTTGGGAGCCGGCAGTGTCAGACGCGGCTCTCGTCAGCGAAGCGCCGCACCGGCAGCCCGGGCCGCCCCGCAGGAGAGCGCGGCGTCGGCCGGAGCTGTCCGGGCTGCACCGAGCCGGAAGCCGCGGCACAACGGGAGCGAGTGCTGAGGACAGCTCCGCCGGAGGTGTGCGGGAGAACGGGAGCGGGAGAGGGAGAGGAGCCCTGCGCGGCCCCCCAAGCACACTGCCCTCCCCTCCCCCGTGGAACTCCCGTGGGGTTGGGCTGTGGGATTGGGATGAGGGCTGTGGGATGGGCCGTGTGCCTGGGACAGCCTCGGGTCCCCCAGTGCCACAGCGCTGCTGCCAGCATCCGGGCCGTGGGCACCCCACGACCCCCACGACCCCCCCCAACCCTTCCAGCACTGCTCCCGGTGCTCCCAGACCCTTTGCATCCCCCCAGAACCGGGGCTAAGGTGGGCATGGGAGTCCAATGGACATGGGCAAGCTTTTTTCAGTGGTCTGTGAGGACAGGAGTGGGGGGAAATGGCCATAAACTCGAATGCAGGAAGTTCTGCACCGACGTGAGCAGGAACTTGTTCATGGTGAGGTGACAGAGCGCTGGAACAGGCTGCCCAGGGAGGCTGTGGATTGTCCTGCTCTGGAGATTGTCCAGGCCCAGCTGGATGCCCACCTGTGCAGCCTGCTGTATGGAGCCTGTCTTGCAGGGTGGGGTAGGACTCCATGATCTCCAGAGGTGCCTTCCAGCCCCTGCAATTCTGTGATTCTGTGATTGTAACTGTTGCTTCTTGCAGCAGTAGAGTGTTTCAGAAGAAAGAAAAACACGGCAGGCATGAACTGGCTGTGTGTGGTTGGTAAAACCGTGCTGAGGTCTGGGCTGACTGTTGCAGCTGAAAATGCGTGCCCACTATGCAGGCACAGAGGAATAACTTTTCCCCACAGGTGGAACTTGTCGAAGGTAGGTGTCCTTGCTAGGTGAGCTTCTGCCTTAAACAACTTACCAAGTTGTCTAAAGAGGGTAATTTGCAAAGCAAGGTTGCCAGTTCTTTTTTTCCCTAGGTGATTTTTTTTAGCCGGGAGAGATTGGAGGTGCTGTTTGGTGATGGAAGACGTAGAGAGGAAAAGCAAGTAGAAGGCATGCTGTGCATAGCCACCACATGCCATGGGCACCGTTGTGGTCCTGCACAAAAGAGGAGCAGCTCAGCAAGCTTGGCCTGGGCCGTGGGAAGGAGCATACAGACATCTGGACCAACCGGCAACGAGTTAGTTGTGCAGGTTGGTTGTTTTCTGCTGTTTGTCCCACGTCCTGTTGCTCAGTGGTAGATCTGTTCTCGTTCAGCGCTAGCAGGAATGTCCCCGAGCATTTTTGTTTCAGCTGTCGCAACGCTTTGTTCCCTTGCTGCTGGGCTGGGGCATTTGAAGAATGATGCACGTGCTGATGCCCAGCCAGGCTTTGGGGCTGAGTCTGCGTAGCAGACTGCAGAGCACTGCTTGGTCCATTTGAGTGTATGAAACAAGTGTGACATCCTTTGTGCTGGAGTCATGTGGAAGGAGTCCTATGTGTTTGTGACCTGACTTTAAGTCAGTGAGCATCACGGAGGAGTAGGGGAAGGGGATGAGGGGAGGCAAGCTGGGGTAAGAGGATGAGGCGTAGGAACAGGAACCTGTTTGGCCAATATGAAGTGCTGCCGTTCTCTTTTTGGTTTAGGAATCTCTGTGTGCTTTTTAATGAAGAACAATCTCATTGTTCATCTTGTGAGTGAATTCATTCAGCCCTGTTAGTTGGTGTTGTTCTCTCCATAGAGCTGCAAGTGAAATGGATACTTCTGGTGTGATGTGTGGCCCCCTCCCGCCTTCTCAGATCAACCAAGTTGGCAATGCCTGGCTCTTGGTTGGTGAGCTGTGCCCATGGTGAGAGAGGTGTCTCTTCTGGGCTTGACGTGCGGCAATCAGACCGTATAGCCGGTAAGGATATAGAGCAGGCATGTGTTTCTTGGTGACGCGCGTACTCCCTGGTGCAAGGGGGATCGCTCCACCTAACATTCACACTAACTTGCACTGTAGACATCTAATCAGCTCCCTGCCCCGTGTTTTCGAGCTGCTCTCCAGTCCTTATCTCGATGGCCTTCATCCTCCCTGTTATTCCTGACCTAGTGTCTGTGAAAGTGCTTGGAATCTCTTGTTTTCTAACACTCTCTACCTAAACTCTATTTGCCTCTTATTTCTACTTTGTGCAGCTACTCTCCCTTTTCTTGCTGTGAGGCCCTTCTCTTTCTAACTGCAGGCTCCTGCTCTCACTCTTCAGTTTTCCCTTTTCTATAGTCTAGCAGGGCTCCTACCTGCTAGATCATTTTTATTCTGTTCTACGTGTCCCAAAATAGGCCCCACTTCCCACCTTTGGCCTCAACACATGTCTCTTCCATATCTCCTTTTTCTTTCTAGTACTCCGGCACAGGCAGGCAGAGCATCTCATCATGACACAGGTAAAACCTCCCAACAGCACCTAGAGGATGCAAACTAGGAAGAGCTGCTTTAACCATCCTAGATTCAGTAGCCAGCTAGTAAGCAAGTTCCTTAAATCTCCTTCCCAGCTGGGGTCATCCTGACTTGTCCTAGGCAGGACTTTCATCTGTTCCCAAACTTTCCATCAATCTCTCCCGATTCTTAAATCCTTCTTGCTGTAAGCACAGCGACTCTGATTTATTCTTGTGCAAACCCCTCCTTCCTTGGCTGTTAATCGGTCTAGTGCCATCCTATTCTGGAGCACTGCTTTGGATGAAGGGGATACTTCTTCCTGGATTGCTCGTAATGCATCCGTTGTGGCATTCTCTATCATTTCCAGAGTTGCAGAGATATCGACTCTAGCTTTTTCTAGCTGGGCAACTCCTAGAGCCGGGATAAGGGCTCTCGGAAAGCAGTGGTATCCCTTGTTCTATATAGCTAGGGGGTTGTATGTACGCTTCGTTTGAATCACAGGGGTCCTCAGGAGTCCCCGAGGGATCTCCTCATGCACCGTGGTCTGGGCTATTAAGTATCCTGTAGTGCAAGTCCCTGTCCAATTTAAAGGTACTGCTTTCCGTGCCTGAGCGTCCCCACATAACCACCATGTGGTATCCATGAGGTAACTGACATGGCCTGGCCATCTTTTCCTGAAGAGTGAACGATGCTCCCATCCCTACAATTCCGAGTATGTTCTTCTCTGAAGCCAGTGTGACTCCTTATCGATTCTAGGATCACACCCCACACTTTGGTTCCACCCCCAGCTACACCCTATGCCTGTCAAGTTCTGTCAGCCAACCCCCACCCCACCTTTACCGTCAGTTTTTCTGTCTGCAGAGATAGATCTAGTAGAGTTAGTAACTAGTCAATGCAATGTAGGTCCCTTTTGTGGCTTGTCTTCTATCCCAAACTTACACTTTCCGTGCTCTAGCCAACCTGGAAGGGTCCACTGTAGTGCCACTATCCCATAAACGGGCACCTTTCCCTCCCCTTTAGGGAGGGCACTGCATATCCAAGAAGATTTGTTGAGAGCCTGGCCCATTTTCTCAGTTCTTCGGAAGTAGCTCTTCTCTTGCCAAGCTGTGACTACTACGCCAGTCATACTGACCATTCTCAAACTCTTATCCATGCTTTCGGATCCTGATTTTCAGCGGTCCTTTCTCTTGTGCTGTCCACTGTGGTCCTGGTGCTTTCTTCAGGCAGGTATGATGTATCACCGCTGTAAGCCCCTCTACCTTGGCCGTGGTCTGTAAGGTGTGTGCAATTGCCAATCAATTCCCAGTCACGTGCTTCTTTGTTGGACCACCTTGGCAAAAATGTGGGCCTCGCTCTGCTGAGATTGCTACAGGAACCCCGAACCTTGGAATTAACAGCATGTAATAGCATTTTTGTTGCTTCCCCAGCCTTAGGAATCCTCCAGGGAAATACCTCTGGCCATCCCCAAAAGCTATCAGTTAGCGCCAACATCCAGCGATCCCGCCCTTTTCTTGGGGGTTTCAGGAAGTCACTGTCACTGTTGCCCTGGAAGGTTCCCTTTCCCAATAGGCCCACTTGTAGCCCTTTGCTGGTACTAGGATCGTGCTTTGTAACGTCTGTTTGCCCAAGACATTTTCCTCTCCTCTCTTAGAACCAATTTCCATGGAGTAGCAAAGGGCAAAACAATGTGTCCATCTGTCAGCCTGCTCTCTTCCCTTCTAAATGATGAATTAGATTGCTGTCCTCTTGAAAATATTTTACAGGTTTTGACTCAGGTTCAGCAATTTTCAGTTGACGGTCTGGAATTAAAGCCCTATTCAACAACCTGTTCTGCCCCCTGGTCCACCATCTTCTCTGCACTTTCCGGTACGGTGTTCCCTTTCTGATGTCCTTGACAATGGATGATAGCCACGCTCTTTGTTGATTTACATCAGGCTGTTTTTCCTTGTGTGTGAGCAATCCTTGCTCTCTTCAGCTGGTCCTATGAGCATGTAGCATCCCATCTCCACAATTAGCATCTGTGCGTCTATGTCAGGCTCTTGTCAAGGCACTTATTTCAGGCTTCCTAGAGACAGTCCCCCCAGGTCATGGTTGTGTTTCGGTGACCTTGTCAGTAGCAGTTCCTGCATATCCTGCCTTACGGTTTCTTTGTCTCACCAACCTGCTTGCATCAGTAAGCCAGGTGTCTTCTGCATCTTCTAAGGATTCGTCTTTCAGGTCCGACTGGTAACAGTGCGTAGCTTCGGTTGTTTCCAAGCAGTCCTGAAATGCTTGTTCTCCGGGAGTTCCGCTAAGGAGAGATGCTGGGTTGACAATATGAGTTGCAGTTATTTCTGCATCATCCTGCTGTACCAGGATGGCCTGGTATTTCAGGAAATCCTGGGGGTGAGAGCCAGTGCCCCCCTTTTATCTCCAAAACAGTATAGACACTGCATGAGATATTCCAACTGTTCTTCTTTGGCCTAGCGTAGATGTCCGAGGTTTTTGAATCTTGAGCACTGGTGCAGCCACCGCCCTCAACCACTCTTCCTCACTTCCTGAAGGGGCTTTACCACCAGTCCGTAGCCGTGTATCCACGGTTGGCACCCTGCTGTCATTCCTGAGAATGTACGGAGTTCCTCGGCACTTTGTGGCTCAGGGCTTTGGCAGATGGCTTCTTTCCTGGCAGTCCTTGAGGTTCCAAGTCCAGCTGTAGCCTCCTATCCCAGATAGGTCCCTTGCCGTTGAGTTCTTGGTGCCTTCTGTTGAGAAAGTCGATCACCATTGAAACCAAGAAATTCAGCACATTTGCAGTCCATTGCACACAGCCCTCTTTGTTTCTGTGGCATCCACATGCTGCAGTCAAGTTCCACCGTGGGATGGAGGAACCCAAATCTCAGGCTCCTGAGTTGAGCAGTTCTCCAAAATCCTTGGGCTGTTCTCACAGCCCTGGCTAACACTGTCCAGGTGAACGGAGTCTTTTTTGTCCCGGACTGGGGCTCTCCTATTCAATGGCAAATCACCTTAGGCTTCCTTTGGCCAAACCAGGCAGAAAAGGCATCCTTCACATCCAGAAGGCAAACTCCACCTACTCATTCCCTAACTTAGTTACTGAAGTGTATGGATCATATGGATTCATCAGAGAGATTGGAGTATTGTATTTGGATTCACATTCAATTAGTAATCCGAAATCCACAAGTTATCTATGGTTTCTTTTCTCCTTCTCCAGTTGCATATCCTCAAAGGGCACTGCTTAACCCTGAGTGGGCTAGCCGTAGCTCTTGCTTTGAACTTAGGGCTGCATTTTGGCTCTACCAGACATCCCTGATAGCCACACGGCTAAGCATACCTTAGTGAAGATTTCTGTAACTTCTGGGGGTACACCACTGTTTGTCCCTGTTTGCATTAAAGCCAGACTTAGCATTTTCAGTCAGTTCATCTTGTTTGACCCTTAGCTCCAGTGTTATTGAATTGACTCTCTGCATCCATTTGTTCTGATCAGTCTTGCCAGAGGAACGGTGTTGGAGAACCTGGCATCTACAGGCGTGTATGTATTCCTCCTTATTTTCTCAGCCTCTCTTGAAGTGATCCCAAAAGGGAAGCCTTTTCTTGTTGGGCAGTAGCTGCGACTTGTGTTGCAAAATCATCTCTGGGCGGTAAGAGGCACTCGTGCCCACCGGAAACGAAACCTCTTTCTCCTGCTCTCCTAGCTGCAATTTCACCGGTGGATTTGCTAGGACTAACTTCCCAGGTTCCCATTCTTCAGCTTTTGCAATCAGAGACGGTTGGATTTGTGCACCGCTGTCTCATTTCCCTGCAGTTGGCACAGTGCTTTTGGTCCAGCAGGGCTGGAACCCTCTCCCTCCACGGGCTCTTCCGACCTCGGAAAGTCATCTGGACCTGAAATGATTAGATCCACGGTTCGGAACACTCAGCAGATGGTGATAACAATCACACAACGTAGAACTCCCACTACTATCTCGCTGTTACCAAGAAAAGGAGGGAGAGCTGTTGCTCTTCCCTTGCGTCTGACTTGCAGGTCCCCTTCCCCAGGCATCCTGTGCGGCCCTTCTCAGAGTCTCTAACTGCAGGGTCCCGTTCTCACTCTTCAGGCTTTGAGACATGCCTTCCAGTTGCACGTTGCATTCTTTGTGTTGTGTTGACCTCTTCAGCTCCAGCCCTAAGGGAGGATCCGAGCGGTAGCGCAGAAGGAACGGTTTAGAGTGGAAGTGCACTGCAAAGGGCCGGAGGCAGCAGGAGCAGGGAAGTGATCATCGCCACTGTACTGTACTCAGTACTGGTGAGTCCTCTCCTTGAGTAGTGTGTTCAGTTCTGGGCCCCTGTCTAGAAGGGGGACCCTGAAAGCCTGCAGTGTGTCCAGAGAAGCGCAATGAAGCTGTGAGGGGTTTAGAGCACAAATGTGATGGTTAGCGGCTGGGGGAAGTGGGATTCCTTAGTGTGGAGAAGAGGAGGCTGAGGGAAGACTTTCTCCCTCTGTCCACTTACGTGACGGACGAGAGGTTGTGTTGAGGTGGGGGTGTTCCTCTTCTCCCGTGGAACTAGTGCTAGGACTAGAGGGAATGGCCTCAAGTTACCTGAGGGGAGATTGAGGTTGGATGTGAAGAAGAACTTCTCCCAGTGAGTGGTCAGCCGCTGGAGCGGGCTGCCCAGGGAGGTGATAGAGTTCCTGTCCCTGCAGGTGTTCAAGGGACACTGGATGTTGTAGTGAGGGACGTGGCTTAGTGGGAAGGAAATATTGGTGGTAGGTGGGTGTTTGGACTGGATGATCATGGAGGTCTTTTCCAACGTTGCTGATGCTATGATTGTAGGAAAGGCATCTGGTGGGCGAGTGCTTTGCTGGGTGAGCGTCCCCCTGCTGGAAAGCAGGCAGCTGTGGTCTTTGCAGACAGCCACATCCATGGGGATTGGAGGCTTCTGAACCGGAACCTAGTCTTTCCTGTCTCGTGCCCGCTAAGTCACGTTGTTTGAAAGCAGCACCTTCACGGCAACCTTGATTTCTGCAGCCTTCTCTGAGCTTTGTGCCACGAGAGCTGTGCCGCTTCTCCCTTGTGATGTGAGAGCGTCTGGAAGGCCCTGCTGTGCGGAAATCAGACCCTATAGACAGTAAGGATATAGAGCAGGTATGTGTTTATTGGTGACGCGCGTACACCCTGGTGGAAGGGGGATCGTTCCACCTAACTTGCACACCGTCCGAAGAAATCGTGTTATAGATATAGGTCAAACTAATAGCTAATCAGTAATTGACAGGAATTTGGATACATATTCACTACATTCCCGAGAGCCCATTAGCATACAGTCCCTCCCCCCCTTGCGCGTGCGTAGTAGGTCGTGATGATGAAGGCTTGTAGTCTTCCTCACGAAGGCTCATAGTCTTCCTCGCTGCAAACTTGTGACCCTGAAGGGGGGGCATCCCCCGAACTGGTTTCAGCTTGCACTTCAGACATCTAATCACCTCCCTGCCAAATGTTTTCGAGCTGTTCTCCAGTCCTTATCTTTATGGCCTTCATTCTCCTCGTTATTCTGGACCTAGCACCTGTGAAAGTGCTTGGAATCCCTTGTTTTCTAATACTCTCTACATAAACTATCTCGATTTGCCCCTTATGAAAGCACCTTGTGAAGCTGCTTTCTCTTTTCTTGCTATGAAGCCCCTCTTCCTATACTGCAGGGACCTGATTTTGCCCTTCAATTCCCCCCTTTATTATAATCTAGCAGGACTTCTACCTGCTAAATTCTCTAATCTGTTCTATGTGTCCCAAAATAGGTCCCACTTTCCACCTTTTGCCTTAGCTCATGTTTCTTCCATATCTCGTATTCTTTTCTCGTATTTCGGCACAGGCAGGCAGAGCACTTTATCATCACACAGGTAAAACCTACAATCAGTACCAAGATGATACAAACTAGGAAGAGCTACTTTAACCATCCTAGGTTTGGTAGCCAGCTAGAAAGCAGGTTCCATAAATCTTCCTTCCAGTTGGTGTCATCCTGACTTGTCCTATGCCGGACTTTCGGCTGTTCCCAAATTTTCTTTAAATCTGTTTCAGTTCTTAAATCCTTACTGATGTAAGCACAGCAACTCTGATTTATTACTGTACATACCCCTCCTTCCTTGGCTGTTAATAGGTCTAATGCCATCCTATTTTGGAGTACTACTTTGGATAAAGAGAATACCTATTCTTGGATTGCCCATAATACATCTGTTGTGGCATTCTCCATGATTTCCAGAGTTGCAGAGATATTGACTCTAGCTTTTTCTAGCTGGGTAACTCCTAGAGCTGGGATAAGAGCTCTCAGAAAGCTGTGGTATCCCTTGTTCTATATAGCTAGGGGGTTGTATGTATGCTTAGTTCTAATTCAAGGGATCCTCAGGAGTCCCCAAGGGATTTTCTCATGCACCATGGTCTGGGCTATTAAGTATCCTGTAGTACAAGTCCCTGTCCAATTTAAAGGTAATGCCTTTCGTGCCTGGCCGTCTCCACATAGCCACCAGTATCCATGAGGTAACTGACATGGCCTGGCCATCTTTTCCTGGTGAGTGAATGATGCTCCCATCTCTACAATTCCGAGTATGTTCTTACCTGAGACCCAGTGAGAATCCTTATCGATTCTAGGATCACACCCCCCACCTTGGCTCCACCTTCCAGCTTCACTGATCCCTGATATTACCCCAGAATTTCCATATTCCCAACTACACTCTATGCCTGTCAAGTTCCGTCATCCAACCTCCACCCCACCTTTACCATCAGTTTTTCTGTCTACAAAGATAGATGTAGTAAAGTTAATAACTAGTAAATCAAACTTAGGTCCCTTTTGTGACTTGTCTTCTATCCCAAACTTACACTTTCTGTGCTCTACCCAATATGGAATGGTCCAGTTTAGTGCCACTATCCCATAAACAGGCACTTTTCCCTCCCCTCTAGGGAAGGCAGTGCATATCCAACAAGATTTGTTGAGAGCCTGGCCAATTTTATCAGTTATTTTTAAGTAGCTATTCTCTTGCCAAGCTGTGACTACTGCTCCAATCATACTGACTATTATCAAAATCTTATACATGCTTATGGATCCTGATTTTCAGTGGTCCGCTCTCTTCTGCTGTCCGCTGTGGTCCTGGTGCTTTCTTCAGGCGGGTATGACGTATCCACAGTGTAAGTCCCTCTACCTTGGCAGTGGTGTGGGTGGTCAGGAGAATTCTGTAGGGTCCTTCCCACTTTGGTTCCAGAGGTGAATCTGAGAGAGAGGTTTAACATAAACATAGTCGCCTGGCAATACATCATGCACTGGACCATCTAGGCCTTGTGCCCTGGCACCAAATACTGCTTGTTCAATTTTCTTTAATTGCTTTGCCAAGCTGACCATACATTCACTCAACACCTTATCCCCCACCTGTATAGAGATTTCCTTTTGTACAGTATAGGGTCACCCATAAAGAATCTCATGTGGGCTTAATCCTTCCTTGGTTCGGGGTTTAGTCCAAATTCTCAGAAGTGCCAAAGGCAGTGCCTGCAGCCAGGGAATCCCAGCCTCTTGGCCAAGTTTTCCTATCTGTAATTTGATCAGGTGATTCGTTTTTTCCACCTGTCCGCATGACTGCCGTCTATAAGGTGTGCAATTGCCAATCAATTCCCAATAATGTGCTTATTTTTTTTTTGGACCACCTTGGCAAAAATGTGGGCCTCGATCTGCTGAGATTGCTCTAGGAACCCCGAACCTTGGAATTAACAGCATGTAACAGCATTTTCGTTGCTTCCCGAGCCTTAGGAGTCCTCCAGGGAAATACCTCTGGCCATCCCCAAAAGTTAGTGCCATCATCCCCAAAGTTAGTGCCAACATCCGGCGATCTCCCCCTTTTCTTGGGGTTTCAGGAAGTCACTTTGTCACTGTTGCCCTGGAAGGTTCCCTTTCCCAATAGGCCCACTTGTAGCCCTTTGCTGGTACTAGGATCGTGCTTTGTAACGTCTGTTTGCCCAAGACATTTTCCTCTCCTCTCTTAGAACCAATTTCCATGGAGTAGCAAAGGGCAAAACAATGTGTCCATCTGTCAGCCTGCTCTCTTCCCTTCTAAATGATGAATTAGATTGCTGTCTTCTTGAAAATATTTTACAGGTTTTGACTCAGGTTCAGCAATTTTAAGCTTACGGTCTGGAATTAAAGCCCTCTTCAACGACCTGTTCTGCCCCCTGGTCCACCATCTTCTCTGCACTTTCCGGTACGGTGTTCCCTTTCTGATGTCCTTGACAATGGATGATAGCCACGCTCTTTGTTGATTTACATCAGGCTGTTTTTCCTTGTGTGTGAGCAATCCTTGCTCTCTTCAGCTGGTCCTATGAGCATGTAGCATCCCATCTCCACAATTAGCATCTGTGCGTCTATGTCAGGCTCTTGTCAAGGCACTTATTTCAGGCTTCCTAGAGACAGTCCCCCCAGGTCATGGTTGTGTTTCGGTGACCTTGTCAGTAGCAGTTCCTGCATATCCTGCCTTACGGTTTCCTTGTCTCACCAACCTGCTTGCATCAGTAAGCCAGGTGTCTTCTGCATCTTCTAAGGATTCATCTTTCGGGTCCGACTGGCAAAGGTCCATAGCCGCAGTTGTTTCAAAGCAGTCATGAAATACTGGTTCTCCAGGAGTTCCGCTAAGGAGAGATGCTGGGTTGACAATATGAGTTGCAGTTATTTCTGCATCATCCTGCTGTACCAGGATGGCCTGGTATTTCAGGACCCTCTGGGGGTGAGAGCCAGTGCCCCCTTTTACCTCCAATACAGTAGACACTGCATCAGATATTAAAACTGTTCTTCTTTGGCCTAGCGTAAATTTACCAGGTTCTTGAATCTTGAGCACTGGTGCAGCCACCACCCTCAAGCACTCTGGCCATCTCTTACTTACTTCATGAAGGGGCTTTACCAACAGTCCGTAGCTGTGTATCCACAGTTGGCACCCTGCTGTCATTCCTGAGAATGTACGGAGTTCCTCGGCACTTTGTGGCTCAGGGCTTTGGCAGATGGCTTCTTTCCTGGCAGTCCTTGAGGTTCCAAGTCCAGCTGTAGCCTCCTATCCCAGATAGGTCCCTTGCCGTTGAGTTCTTGGTGCCTTCTGTTGAGAAAGTCGATCATCACTGAAACCAAGAAATTCAGCACATTTGCAGTCCATTGCACACAGCCCTCTTTGTTTCTGTGGCATCCACATGCTGCAATCAAGATCCACCGTGGGATGGAGGAACGCAAATCTCAGGCTCCCGAGTTGAGCAGTTCTCCAAAATCCTTGGGCTATTCTCACAGCCCTGGCTAACACTGTCCAGGTGAACGGAGTCTTTTTTGTCCCGGACTGGGGCTCTCCTATTCAATGGCAAATCACCGTAGGCTTCCTTTGGCCAAACCAAGCAGAAAAGGCATCCTTCACATGCAGAAGGCAAACTCCACCTACTCATTCCCTAACTTAGTTACTAAAGTGTATGGATTTGCTGCCACAGAGTGAATACATTCAACAGTTCTATTACTTGCCCTCCAATCTTGTACTAAACTATAGCACTTGCTATCCAAGTTTTCATCGGCAAGATTGGAGTATTGAATTTGGATTCACATTCAATTAGTAATCCGAAATCCACAAGTTATCTATGGTTTCTTTTCTCCTTCTCCAGTTGCATATCCTCCAAGGGATATGAGGCTTTACCCTGAGTGGGCTAGCCGTAGCTCTTGCTTTAAACTTAGGGCTGCATTTTGGCTCTACCAGGCATCCCCGATAGCCACACAGCTAAGCAAACCTTAGTGAAGATTTCTGTAACTTCTTTAGGGAAGTTTCTGTTGCTCTTCCCTTGCGTCCGACTTGCAGGTCCCCTTCCCCAGGCATCCTGTGAGGCCCTTCTCAGAGTCTCTAACTGCAGGGTCCCGTTCTCACTCTTCAGGCTTTGAGACATGCCTTTCAGTTGCACGTTGTGTTCTTTGTGTTGTGTTGACCTCTTGAGCTCCAGCCCTAAGGGAGGATCTGAGCGGTAGCGCAGAAGGAACGGTTTAGAGTGGAAGTGTACTGCAAAGGGCCGGAGGCAGCAGGAGCAGGGAAGTGATCATCGCCACTGTACTGCACTCAGCACTGGTGAGTCCTCTCCTTGAGTAGTGTGTTCAGTTCTGGGCCCCTGTCTAGAAGGGGGACCCTGAAAGCCTGCAGTGTGTCCAGAGAAGCGCAATGAAGCTGTGAGGGGTGTAGAGCACAAGTGTGATGGTTAGCGGCTGGGGGAAGTGGGATTCCTTAGTGTGGAGAAGAGGAGGCTGAGGGAAGACTTTCTCCCTCTGTCCAGTTATGTGACGAGAGGTTGTGTTGAGGTGGGGGTGGTCCTCTTCTCCCGTGGAACTAGTGCTAGGATTAGAAGGAATGGCCTCAGGTTGCATGAGGGGAGATTGAGGTTGGATGTGAAGAAGAACTTCTCCCAGTGGGTGGTCAGCCGCTGGAGCGGGCTGCCCAGGGAGGTGATAGAGTTCCTGTCCCTGCAGGTGTTCAAGGGACACTGGATGTTGGAGTGAGGGACGTGGCTTAGTGGGAAGGAAATGGTGGTGGTAGGTGGGTGTTTGGACAGGATGATCATGGAGGTCTTTTCCAACGTTGCTGATGCTGTGACTCTAGGAAAGGCATCTGGTGGGTGAGTGCTTTGCTGGGTGAGCGTCCCCCTGCTGGAAAGCAGGCAGCTGTGGTCTTTGCAGACAGCCTCATCCACGGGGATTGGAGGCTTCTGAACCGGAACCTTGTCTTTCCCGTCTCGTGCCCGCTAAGTCACGTTGTTTGAAAGCAGCACCTTAGAGGCAACCTTGATTTCTGCAGCCTTCTCTGAGCTTTGTGCCACGAGAGCTGTGCCGCTTCTCCCTGTGATGTGAGAGGGTCTGGAAGGCCCTGCAAGAAGTCTGGGTAGGTGATGGCAGTGTCTCTTCCTTTCCCCGCCGGTGCTGGACATAGCGGGGAACGGGAGTGGGGGACATCCCAGCAGTGGATTCCTACCTCAGCAGAACGGAAGGGCTGTTCTGATGGGTGTAGTTGAAGTTGAGTGAGTCTGAGGCTGATGAGAGAAACGAGGGGCCTGTGAAAAAAAGGAGCATGCTGCATTTTGTGGCGCAAGATGTTCTGGGAACTGCTGGTAACAGTGCCCACAGACTTGGATGAATCTTCAGTCGGGTGCAGGGACGCGTAATGCTCATCGTAGATGTCACGCTGACAGCAGCAGTAGAGAGACAAATTTCATAGGGCTGCATGCTTTTTTTTTTCCTTTTGTTTCAGTCCTAGCCGTGGAAGCATAGAAGCGTTACCCAGACCAATTGAGCATTTGCCACCTGGGCTTTCTACCAATGCCATAGGCAGTGGAAGTCAGCATCGCAAGCATCCGTGAGAGCCCTGCAAAAGACTGGTGAGAGTTACCCTGGCGGCCTCCTTTGGCAACCTCAGGTCTCTGTAAGCTCTCAAGCTTTGTCGTAAGTCCCCCCGTGGTGCTGACTCAGCTCTCCCTGTCTTTGGTGTAGGAGAGCTGGTCTTGAACTCCTTCCTGTTTCCTGCCTATCATCTGCTCCCTGCTTTGCCCATGGCCCAGCGAGCCTTTTATTCCTCGCCCTCAGATTTGCACGTGTGGATGAGAGCATCTGCTTATGTACATGTGCACTTATGACAGTGCACTGCACGTCTGCTGCCATTGCTTTGCAGCCCTCGTGTGGTTGAGCACCACAGAGTCCTTTTCTTACTCCCCCCTTCCCGGTGGGATGGGGGAGAGAATTATGGGGGAAAAAAAAAGAAGGTGGAACTCATGTGTTGAGAGAAATCTCTTTCCAAAGGTAGAGAAAAGGACAGAAGTAACGGATGCACACACACACACATATATATGAATATATGTAAGAAGTGATGTAGAAGCAGTGGCTCAGCACCTCCCAAGCAATGGGCAAGCAGAGGAAGAGAGTGAGATGAGCTCCCACCCTCGTCCAAACCCCCTTCCAATTGATGTCATATGGTATGGAATATCCCTTTGGCCCGTTGACATCAGCTGTCCTCATTTGGTTTCCTCCCAGCTCCTTCTTGAGAGCTTTGCTGAGAACGGCCTTGGCTCTGTCCAGGTCTGCTTCTCAGAAACTATAAACACGAGAGTGTTCTCACTGTCATAGCATCATAGCAGACACTGAAGAAAAATGGATCCCACCTGAGACTAAGACAGCCCCCCAGTGTCCGTGCAGCGTGCCGTGTGGGGCTGCAGGTCGTGCATTTCCCTGGCAGCATTGGCCAGGGGTGCTGGGGAGGTTTGCGTGCTCAGCTTGGGCATCGCGCTGCTGTGCGTGTCAACACAGCATGCTTCGTGCTCTCCGAGCAGCAGAACAGCATTTCATCACCAAGGTGCCGTCATATTTACTGGAACCAGATGCATTTGTGTCTCTGAGGCTGGGTTTACCCAACGAGCTCTTCTCGAAGGAGCTGTTTTGATTCCCTTTGTCCGTGTGCGAGATGCGCTTATCCCACTTGTGTTCTGTGCTTTGGTATTACTCTTGGTGGGCAGAAGGAGCTGGTGGATTCAGCAGCAGTAGATTCTGTTGGTTTCCTCTCTGCTGCTTCATCCCTGGAGCTTGCTGCTGCACGGAAGAGTACAATCGTGTTTATCCCAAGGCTGCTGTAAAGGGGAGCCCGGTTGGCGTAGCAGTGATCAGCAGCTAACGGGCTGTGCAGAGGAGGGCTTTGCAGAAGGAGCAGGAGTGCCTGCGTCCATCTGTATCCTCGGATACGTTCTGGCAGTGAAGCAGCAGCTGTGGCCACAGTGACTGAATGCAGACTTGGCAAGACCCCCAAGGCTTGGGGCTGCCACGTGGCGTTTCCTAGCCCTACCCTCCTTTATATGCCTGGCAAAGCACAGCCACCCTGCACCCAGGGCAAGCGTTTGTCTTAGTGTCATGTTTCACGCTATCTTGTGAAGCTCAGGCACTGGGGGCAGCTTCCCCCCAAAGAAAAGGAGGAGGAAATGAGGTCGTCATGGAAAGCCGAAAGGCAAAAATGCACTCGGGAAAGAAACTGTCGAAGCAGTCTAGTAGTAGTACTATGTATTTCTCTTCCTTTATTTCCATCCAGGAGAAAGAGATGGCTGCTCTAAGCCGCCCGTGGATGCAAAGAAGGACCCTAGTGTGGATTTGCCATAGGCCCAGCAAGAGGCTCTACAGCACCAAGCGCCGGGTCCTGCACTTTGGTCCCGCCAAGCCCATGCCAGCTTCTCCAGGATTTGGCTGGGATGGAATTCCAACCACGCACTGATTTCTCGAACGCTGGGGTGCCCTGTTGGAATCCTGTGGTCTTGTGACGTGGTCTTGCCTCCCAGCCTTGTCCGTCCATGGTGGAGCAGCTGGGTGGCCCTTAGTGATGTCATAAGCAGCTAGAATGAGGGGAGGAGCAGCGCGTGCTGCTTCCCTTCATTGGAGCGCTTGAGCTTGGCGTGAGTACGTGGCTTGTTGCACTTGTGCATCTACTGAGTGTGTTTGTCTTCATCCTGTCTTGCGCAGCGTCTTGTAGGTAAGCTGAGACGGTGCGGGATAGACGGGTGGGCAGCGAGGGCTTGAGAAGTGCTGGCTGGCAGAGCTCCTAGGATCATATTTCTTCAGTCTGGACCATCAGACGCCATTTTCCCCCAGGCCATCACTTCCAAAGCCATCCATCAAGATGGCATTTGTCCCACGGTTTTTCCCTCGCCTTCCTTGCTAAATTGTGGAGGCTCACTGACCTGCTCTTTCTCCCTCCCCTGCCCACCCTCCGCCTGCTCCCTTGGTGCAGCTTTTGCTCGTGGAAGATCAGAGCAAAGTGACAAGGAACGGCTGCGGGTTCGAGGATCTGCTTCTCCCTTGTTCTGATCTCTTGCCAGGTACGTGCCATGTTTTGTATTGCCACATGGTTCAGCAGCCCGTGTTTAGTCACACCGTGTGTAGTAACACAGCCTCGTCCAGCTGAAATGCAGCTCTGGTCACGTGTGGGTTTTTTCCACTTCCTCTCTAGATCAACCCTCAGCAGGATGCTGCCTGTAGTGCTGGGAGCAGCTAGTGTGAAGGAAGGCAATCCCTTAGGCAAAGAGCCCTAGCCGCAGTTTGTGCAGAGCTGCACAACATGAGCCAGGGGCACAAGCGTGCATGCTTTGGCTGTGTGAGTGTGCCCGACAGCTGTAGGGAGCACAGCAGAGATGCAGGCAGCGAAATGCGTGGGCAAGGCTGCGGCCGGTGCTGGTGGTGAGGCTGCTGCTGGGAGCCGGGGGCTGGGGAGCAGCTCCAGCCCCAGCAGCGACACCTCTCCCTGGCCTGCTACTGTGCTCTCAGCGTTCTGCGGTCAAATGCATCTGCTGCTTTGTGCCAGAGTCCCCATCTGCTAGCAGAGGGACAGCGACTTGGTCCAGTGCTGCGTATTGCAACGGCTGTCCCGTTTGAGTAGACTGCACAGTGGTGGTTTCTAGAACACATGCCTCCGCCAGTGGGCAACTGAGAGTAGTTCTGAAGAAGACTCTCAATCCAGTGCTGTGTGAACACAGGAAATGTGATTCTTTTCTGTTGCAGCTTGTCGCGCCTGCTGTGATGGGCATTGCGAGCAGCGAGATCAGCCGTGGGCCTGACTGGGCGTTGACGGAGGTACAGTGTGAAGCTCTGCTTGGTCTCTGTTCCCTGACTTGAGCCAGCAGAATGAGCCACAGTTGTGCTCTCCTGCTTTTCAAGAGAGAGAGCATTCCTTCCGGCTCTCTCTGGTGTCCCTGAAGAGCTGCCTTAAAAGCTTCATTTCCTTGCTAGTGGCATCGAGATGGCACCCTGAAATTCCTCCTTGTTTGTCCTCAGCTCCTCACCATGGCCTGTGCTTTCTGTTTCAGCCTGAGAACCAGGGGAAGCCCTTGCTGGTCCGTGAGGAGTTATCTCTTAATATTCCAGCTATTGCTGCTGGCCATGTTATTAAGAGATACGTTGCCCAGGCAGCGGATGAGCTCTCCTTGGAGGTAAGCAGATAAAGAAGGCGTTCCTTGTTGTCACGGACAGAAGAGTATAACGTGTGAATGCATCAGGAATATTCTCAGACACCTTCAGAATGCCTTGTGAGGTGAAGCCCAGAAGATGCAGGTCCAGAGAGGACTTGCACTGGGTTGGATGCAGGGAGGAGTTCAGCCATGTCTAAAAGACTGTTTTGATTTGGCATGCTTGCACTGTATTCTGTGTGGTGTGTAAGGCAGTGACTCTTGTACCTCCACGTTCAGCTTTCCGACGGGAAATGCCTGAAGAGCTGCCCCAGGTGCAATTGCTCTCAAGCTGTGCGCTCTTTGGCAGTGCAGAAGAAGGGTGCCATTTCAGCTGTGCTTTCCTCCCAGCTGTGCTGACGCTGGGATTGATGTTGCAATGTCTTGCAGGTGGGAGACCTGGTGTGCATTACTGCTATGCCAGCAAAGGAGCAGAGCCCCTGGTGGAGAGGCAAGCGTGGCTTTCAGGTAGGCACAAGCTTCAGACTCCTGGGCGCAATTGCAGTCAAGTGAGGAACATCAAGCTTAGTGCAGCTCTGCCCGCACAGGGTGGCTTCTGGACGTCAACAGTTTCCCTGTGTCGCTGTCAGAGGACTTTCCCTTTGGCTCTGGGCTTGGGTAGGAAACTGTCTCCTCATGTGACTTAAAAGCAAGAGCCTCTCGTGCTCAATACGCAGTCAGGAGTTGACCACCTCTGTCCATTCGTACAAGCACAGGAGGACAGAGCCATCTTCTGCTGGAACCAAGTATTGCTTTTGTAGGTCTTCTGGCTGCAAATGCTGGACTGAGGATTACTTTTCTGCAGGCCATTCTTGTCTTGGTGCAACAGTCGAGGCCTGATAAACTGCTGCATTCCAGTATTCCATCCCTCTTTCTTGTTCTTGTTACAGGTTGGGTTCTTCCCCTGGTGAGTGCGTGGAGCTCATTAGTGGAAAACTTCCTGAGGCCCTCATCAACTTCAGCACCAAAGCCAGGTACGGATGTTACATGTGATGGCGCGGGGAAGTCAAATGGAGTCTTCTTCTGGGTGTGTTCTGTGTTGAATACCTCCTTGATCCATCCCACGTTCTCCTCTGTGTTGATGATCCTTCCTGCATCCCACGGGGCGTAGGGCTGCTGTTTTGTAGGCAGTGAGAATGAGGGCTTGGGCAAATGATAGAATCCTTGTAGAATGCAGTGTTGGCAATGTTCTTGCCTGCTTTGACGTGCTCTGTAGCATGTGTTTCCGCTCAGCCTGGTCGCACTGAGCCCAACCTGAAATGAACTGGTTTCTTCCTTTTGTTGTGCAGTGCCAAAGAAGCGTGGCAAGCTCCTCAGCTTCCTTCGTTCCTTCGTGAAGGCCCGCCCAAAGGAACCGAAGCAGCGGGAGCTGGAGAAGGAGAAGGAGAAGGAAGGGGTGTTTGGCTGTGACCTGGGAGAGCATCTTCTCCACTCTGGCCGTGATGGTAAGGAACAGCCCGTTCCTGAGAGCTTCCTCCCTCTGTTGGGCATGTAAAGATGAAAGAAAGGGAGATCATGTCTAGCAAGGGGTAGGTTGATACCGGTGGAGAAGCGTGATGTGGGAGTTATGGCTGAAAGGGAAGCTGAGGCTAATGCTCAGAGGAGAGCAGCACACCTGTCTTTGCTTAAAGCCAAAGGTGTAAACCAATCCCACGCTAGCCTGAGAACAAAGGAAGCCTTTTGGCCCAAGAGAGTGTAGTGCGTCAGTTTCCTAGCGCTTCTGGACATGAGGTTTCACGCCTCCATTGCGGTGGGAGCTGTGATGGGACTTGTGGCAGTGTCTCTGGCTTCCCCAGAATTACTTTCTGCAGGCTGCTTGGCAGGTCCTGGCATTTCTTGAAAGCCAAGAACACGTCTGTGTTCCGTTTTGTCCCCGGCTCCTGCCTGTCCTGCGCTGTCTGCGACAGCCTTCTTTCTCCTGTGAGGAGGAGGCAAGCAGTAGCGCGGCTGGGCTTAGTGGATGGGATGTGACAGGGGCAGCGGCTGAAGCAGGACTTGAATCAGGAGCTCAGCTAAGCGCTGGCCCTTGTTCTGTAGTCCCCCAGGTCGTGCAGAGCTGCGCTGAGTTCATCGAGCAGCACGGCGTGGTGCAGGGGATCTACCGCCTGTCCGGCGTGGCGTCCAAGATCCAGAAGCTGCGGTAAGAGTGCTTCTGGACTGTATGTTGTCTTGCTTTGGAGTTGTTTTCCTCTTTCTCCAAGCCCTCTGTTTTTGTGTCCTTCTCTCCAGCCATGACTTTGAGTCGGAGCAGATTCCGGAGCTCACCGTCCGGGACATTCACAGCGTGAGCTCCCTGTGCAAGATGTACTTCAGGGAGCTCCCGAGCCCTCTGCTGAGCGAGCAGCTGCATGGCAAGTTCCCGGTAAGCACAAGGCAATGGCCTTCATGTCCCTCTTCGTGGCCTTTCCCATCCACACACACGCCTGTGCACCTTTTCTTGGTCTTTTTTCTGTTGAAGTTGGGGTTTTGATGGACATCCAGTGGGTGTCTCTGTACAACAAGCAGCTCGTGCTTCCTGCACACCGGGTGCACCGTAACACCTGGTGTGTGCATCCTGCCACTGGAAATGTGGGAGATGGGAACAGCAGTGCCCTCTGCAGCTCTGAGGCCCTTTTTCTGTTAGCCCCATACGCTTGACTCGCATGATGTGTGTCTCAGTCCCTTTCTGCTTTCTTCCAGGACGCTGTTTGTGCCGGTACAGATGAGGAGCGGTTGCTCCGAGTGCAGGAGGTCATCCAGCAGCTGCCTGCACCTCACTACAGGTCAGAAAACTGCTGCCCTCCGTGTGGGGAGCTCAGCCCTGCTGCATTTCAGAGGGCGATGATGCGATGGCAGGCTTTGTGTCACGCTGGCAACGTGATGCCTGTGTGTGTTGAAGTGGTGGATGGCTGCGTGGGGTGAATGGATTGGGTCAGCTCCTGGGCACGGGGGCACGGCTGGTGCAGCTGATGGCTGCAGCTGTGCTGTGCTGGGGCTTGGTGCTGCAGCGTGGCACTTGGAAAAGCTTGATCTACTTGCTAGTAGCAAGAACAAGCAGTGGCATGAAGTGAGGTTTGTTTGGTGAATGTGAGCACGGCGTGCTCAGTGGTGCTGAAGGTTTGGCTCTTGCTTTCCAGGACGCTGGAATACCTGATGAGACACTTGGCTTGTCTCGCTGGGAGCTGCTCCATCACAAACATGCCCGCTAAGAACTTAGCGATTGTGTGGGCTCCCAACCTCTTCAGGTAAACTTCTTTTTCCGTCTCAGCACAAGGCTTAGATCTGTTCTCCCCACGGGCACACTTTGGAGAGGAGGACAATTTGTGCTCTCTTGGTTTTGTCAGATGGGGCTGGTGTGTCCTTGATCACCCGGGAGAATGTCTTCAGTGGCATCAGTGCTTGCCCACTGCGGAAGTCTCCAGAGCCCAACTGGACAGCCTTTGGCTGCCCAAATGCCCAAACGTGGGGAAACGATCTCGGGTCAATGACTTCTCCAATCTGCCTTTTCTACAGATCCCAGCAGAACGAGGCTGCCTGCGCCAGCGGAAGAGCTGCCTGCGAGGAACTGCAGAGGCAGTCGGACGTGGTAGAATTCCTGATCAACCACACCGACGTCCTCTTCTGCTCCAGCTCCACATCAGGCATCGGAGATGGAGCAGGTGAGCGTCTTCCTGCATGAGCTTTGTCTTGATGAGACACCTTGATCAAATGCAGGCCTTCTCCAGGATTGTTGAGATACGCTTTTGCTATCGAGGGGCTATCGATGTGCGGCAGCTCCCGCAGAACTGTGATGGCTGTGCCGCTGCTTTCTGATCCTCCCTCTTAGCTGTGGTCTTCCCTTCCAGGGCGCAGTTCTCCATCAGGGCCCGAGTCTGTGCAGGTGTCTTCTCCTGCCACCAAGCTGCTCACTCTGGAGGAGGCACAGGCACAGAGGGGAGGCCACAGCAGCTCGCCTGCACTGACACACATCCAGGACATGGAAGTGGAAGAAGGCCCCGCAACTGTGCAGGGGAAATTCCACACAATCATTGACTTTCCGTCTGGAAGGTAAAGAGGACTTTCTTTTCCAGCAGCTTCCTATCAGACTTGGTTGTTTGGGCTTTTGTGGGTTTTTCCCCACGATTCCTAGTGCCAAAACTTGCAGAAGCTACGTGACGCCAATGGTGTGTGTGGTGGTGTACTGCATGTCCCCTCCCTTTGGCCTTTGAGGTTCAACTAACAAGCAGTTGCCTGACGGATCAGTTTAGCTACCAGAGGGGGCCAATTGGTAATGTACGTGTCAGAGATGCTTTTGAACGTTTTCTCTGGCTGCACGATTCCTCAGCAAGCAGTTAAGCCTGCCAGCTGAATCAAAGCTTTCCATTCGATGCTGTCCTGGACAGCTGTGCAGCCTCTGCTTGCATGCTGTGCATCTGGGTTGACATGGCTGAGGGGAATGTAGCCAGCAAGACTCCAGGGCTGAGCTCTAGGAATGGAACCATTGTCAACCGTGTGAATCAGAGCGAGCTTCTAAGTTGTGTTTCAGCAGGAACCAGGCAGTGCTCGGAACAAGCAAGTGTTGGCAAGAGCTCAGGGCAGCTCTTCCCTCACCCTGCACCATGCACGACTCACACCGCTCCCTCTTTTCTCCCTCCAGACCAAGTCCACCCAGCAGGGTGAAGGAATCCCCAGCATGCAGTTGGTGTTCCTGTTTCAAGCCCAGAAAACCATCCTCTGTGGCCAAACGCCAACTGCAGCGCGATGCCAGGGAGCCCTCGGAAACAGAGGTGGTGGTCCTGGCAGGTAAGGGTGCACATCCAGCTGTCAAAACCCTGCTTGTCAGCGCCATGGAATTCATGCTTGGAGTCCACACAAAAGAGAAAGACAAACAACAAAAGCGCAACAGTTCCTTTCGAGACAGTGCTCCTACTGTTGCTATTGTCCTATTGGCTTTGTCCTGCTGCCACTGCAATAGCAAATCTCAAGAACCACTCTCATCATTCAGCTTGTGCAAGTTTGCCACTAACTGTTTGCCTGTGTATCTACTCCTTCCTAGGTGAACCGAGCCCTCGTCCACGCAGAAGAGCCAGAGCGTATAGCGATGGTTCACTGTGTGCGTCCATCAGTGGAGAGCTGCTAGGAAGCATGAATCGCTGCAGCTCGGATGAAAGCCTTCCATACAACATCAGCGAGGGAATGAAGGTGTTGATCCAGGTGGAAGCCCTCATCTCTCCCAGCTGTGCAGAAGACGCTGACCTGAGCCTGCCAGAAACAGCGGTCACCGAGCTGGACTGTGACGGGGCACCACTGCAGTGCAGCCCAGCCCAAGCACAGCCCGAGTGCCCCGACAGCAGCAGCTCCATGCAGGAGCAGGTCAGCGTCAGCCAGGAGGAGCCGAGCCTGGTGGAGGGGGACGTAGAATCAGAGCTCCAGTCCCAGGCACCGGGCAGCAGCACGAGCTCTGAGCCCCTCTCTCCTGAACAAGAAAGGATGAGTCCCATGTGTCCACCGGACCTCTCACCAAAAGGCCCTCCTGGCTCTTAGGGAATAAAAGCACGCTGGTGCTGGATCAACACCTTGACTGCCTTCTGAGTCTTCATTCCCAGGGATTGGGATGGATGCAAGCAACAGCAAGGCAGCTCATGTTGCAAGGCTATGGCTGTGGGCTGTGCGTGCAGCAGAGCTGCGGGTTTGTTCCCATTTTGTCTGGCTGTGGGATGCCTGCAGCGAGAGCTGTGCTCCCGTAGTGTATGGTAGCAAAGAATCTCCAGCATCCAGGATGCTGCTGATGATCATGGCCAGCTTGCTGGCTGTGGATTTGTGATGCTTTTGAGTGAGGGCTTTTGGATGCTCTTGGATGCCTCGGCTGGTCCCCGCCAGCTCTCTCGTCTCTCCCGCCGTGTCCATTCCTGGCTCCCAGCTACGAGCTGGCCCTGCAGAGCATCTGCAGCCCTGTCAGCATCAGCATCCAGCAGCGGCAGGAGAAGCTCCCCCTGACCGACACCAGGCAGTAGTGCTCGGTCTGCAGGTTAGCTGCCATTTACCTGTAGGTGGCTCTTGCAGAAGAAGACTCAAACAGCAGAGCGTTTTCCTCATCTGCATCATGCAAATGCTACAAAAGCAGAAACAACCCAGGAAGCTGTGGGTTTGCGAGTCTGCATGGACATGTACTGTCTGTGTTGATGGTGCTGTGCCATCCTTTATTTCCTTCTGCTTGCTTGTCCATATGCTGCTCAGGATTGGAAAGGTGCATGTCCCATAATTCCCCAGAACCCCAGTTTTGAGACAGCTTGTAGTTGTGGCTGTAGCCTCAAGTGTTTTGTTTCGTAGAGGGAGCTCATGTGGATTGTAGGTCTTGCTCTTGCGAAGACTTGTTCTGCAACAGGTGTTCCACTTGGGCTCCGTAGCACGTGCTGGCCATGCGGGTACAGCATGCAATGGAACAAACCCTGCAGGCCCTGGGGAGAGGCAAAGCAGGAGAGTGGCTGCCCCACGGTGGGGATGAAAGGCAGAGTGCCCTTTGAAGCAGGGGATGCCCTGCTGGCTCTGCCGATCGCATCCACTGCTGGCATGTTCCTTCTTCCTCCTTTCTGGCAGTTTGCTGTCGAGCAGATTGAGGTGGAAGTCGACGACTCAAATCCAACTTTGCGAAGCCACTGCGGATGCCAAATCCCTGCACGGGAGACCTGGCCGTGTGCAGGAGTTACTGCAGGATGAGGAGCTGCTATTGGTCTTCAAGCAAGTAGGAGTTTGTTATCCACGCATAATACTGTATGTATTTGTTGTTGTTGTTTTAAAATCAGTGCCAGTGTGCAGTCTGATCCGATGTGTTTGAACAGTGTGGTGTAAGGATTGTCAGCTGAGAACAGCAGCAGAACATGGGGCTGTTGCAGGGGGAAGGCGTGGGGAAGGAAGCGGGGAAAGGAAAGGGAAAGCCTGGAAAAGGAATGGGGAAGGCACGGGGTGAAGGAAGGGGGCAAGACACAGGGGAATGAAGGGGATAGGACAGAATACCTGTAGAGCAGCCTAAAAAGCAGTAACAAGCTCTGGGAGGACCATGGAGTGCCAGATTCTGTACTGGGTGTTTATCTGTGTGTGTATGTTGTCACTGTTTGTGCCTGGCTGCACTGCTCCAGCCCAGAGCCCGCTGCCTGCAGCTGCATCTTTGCTTCCTTCCCTCCTGCCCGGAGCCCCACGGGTGCTCCCACAACTCCCTTCCCACCCCCAAAATGCCAGAGAAGACACCTGGCAGTGGGATGGAGGAATCCCAGCAGCCCGTTTTCCTTCTGCCTGCAGCTCTCTCCTCCTCTGCCACACAGGGCTCCAGACTGTCCAATGGGAAAGACGTGGGGGAAAGGGAGTGCTGGCAGGAGCGACTGCTGCGGCTGACTGGGGAGGGTCTGCATCCCACGTGCCCTCCTGTGCTCTCTCTCCAGCTGCAGGAGGGCCAGAGAAGGGCAGATGAAAAGCTGCAGCTGAGCCTGATGGACCTGCACAGCTCTCGGGCTGTCTTCCAGAGGTAGCTGTGATTTACATTAGGTAGCTGTGAAATACATTAAAGCACGAAGAAGACAGAGGCTGAGTGAACACCAATATGGCGCTCTGCTTTCTGCCAACGTGCTTTGATTTTGTTGTCGTTAAATGTACTGGGCAGTTACATTTTGGCATGTGAATATTTAAAAACACTGCAACAGATGCTGGCAAAAAGTAATTTTTTTATCTTTTGCTTTTTATTATTATTATTTTCTTTTTGTAAAGCTCTTAGCACGCCCTCGATCCCGTCGAGGTTCTTTCCGCGGTCTCTGCCGCCACCTCGTGGCCAATGCGCGGAACTGCCGCTGTCCGCTGCTCAGTCCTGCAGGCGGCACAACGCGTGCGCGTAGGAATGCGGAAGCGGCTTCGTAACCGCTCTGTGCAGCTCATCCGCCGCTCTCTATTGTGATTAGTCCTCCAGGTCACAGCGAGCATGCGCCCGACGACTCCAAACCAGCAACTGTTGAGCTTCGGGAGCGAGGAGGAGGAGCGGGAAGGTGAGCGACTCAGGGCAGGTGGGGCTGTCAGTCCTTTTGTCGTGGCTCTTCAGCCTGTTCAGACAAGGCGGTGGGCAGCTGAGATGTCCTGGGTGGAGATGGGAACTTGCAAGGGAGCGTGTGAGAAGGACAGGTGGGGTCAGGCATCTGCAGCTACCGAGATAGCCATCCCCATCACCTCCCAGTGCTCATCTTAATTGAATTGTTCTCATTGAAATCTGCTCCCCCCTTCAGGGAAGTAAGTTAAATTAAAGTCTGCTTCTGGGTTCTGTTAAAGTCTTTCTCAAACTGAGCAATCGTATGAGATACCAAAGGTGATTTTGTTGGTTTTTTTTATAAGAAAATTAAAAAGCAGAATTGTAAGAAATGTGAACTTTTCAGGGGTATTTCATTTAATAACTAATGAGAGCTGTAAGCATAAGCTTTTGGGTTATAAGGTTAGTAAGGAGACGATTCAGATCGTTTGCGTTGGGCAATGAGCACAAGGTAAGTGCTGATATGCTTCTGTGCCTGCAGCTTAAATTAAGTTGGTATAAATTATATATATATATATATATATTATAATATTGGTATAATTAAATTAACCTGTACTTGAGTGTTTAAGAGAGCTTTGAACTGTTGTGTTGCTGGTTGTATTTGATGGAAATGCTGTGTTTTCTTATGCTGCAGTATGTCAGTAGGGGCAGCTGGTTTTGTGTCTTGTGTGCACTGAAGCCAGCTGACGCTGATACAGATGAACAGCCCAAGCAGAAAATGCTTCTGGCTTCTACTTCTCTGTTGAACTGAAGAATCAGTAGGGGTAATTTGGGACATACATACAAGGGGACACAAATAACAGGAGACGGCAGGGAGCTGACTGTTGAAATCTAAATGCAATAATGTGTAAAGTTTGGAAGCTGGAACTTAACATGCAGGCTCAGTTTGCCTTTTCCATTGTTGGGAACAGACTGTGGTAGGCACTGTCCGTTTCCATCCAGGACTGGGAAGCGGTGAGCTGGTATTCCATCACTTGTTACAAGGTGTAAAGCAAACGAAGGTGATGTGGAGCCTTTGTTTGGGACGCAGGCACTGTAAAACAGGAGGACAAAGAAGGATTGACTGATAACTGGCAACAGCTTGAGAAGAGTGAGCTCGGGGATGTAGCCCTTTCTGGTTCTAACTGGTGTGCAGGTGGGGTGGGTGCAAAGCATGCAGACTCTGAGTGTGTGTACACTCTGGGAAGCACAGCTGGAAGCGTCACCAGGAAGGGCAGAGAGGAAGGGTGGATCTGGGGACCCTCCCTCTGCTCACACAGGTGCTCACCTCCGGGTTCAGGCTGTGACCTGGCAATCCCCCTGCACGAGGGAGCAGCCACAGCCGTCCTACAGTTCACTGATAATGCTGACTGTGCTTTAGACTGGAGACTGTGAATTTTTCATCAGGAGGTTTTACTTACTTTGGTTAGTCTCCAAATGAAGAGCAGAAGCAGAATCAGTGTTCTGCATTCACCTCTTTGTCTTGTTCCTGTCTTCTGGTAGCTGGGAATGGCAAACCAAGTAATGATGGATTGGAGAGTGATGAAAAGATGAAGCTTCTGATAATGTGTGAGCATCGAAGGTACGTATAATTACATCTAACTGTAGTAAGTGTGTATCTGCTTCCTGTAACTTACACAGGGGTGAAGGTAAATCTGTGCGGTTACTAAGCGAGGTGATACACACACGTGCAAAAATGCCTTTCCTTTCCAAAGCTCAAGGTACATGGAAACCATCTATTGGTTAATGGGGGGTTTTCTTCGTGCTGATTGGAATCTGACCTACATCTAACCTACCCTCTGTTATCAGCGTAGGCCAGGTGCTACATTTTGAACGTCGGGGTCTGCTGCTGACCTTAAGTTACTGGGAGCTCTGAAACCGTTCCAGTTGCATTGGTGCCTTGACTCAGCACTGTTTAGGCACAGGTAAGGACTTAAGAGTTTTACTGGTTGAAAAACGACGTAATAAAACTTTGCTTGAAGCAAACTGTTAACCTTTAACATTAAGTAATGCCAATATTTACATACAAGATGTATGCTTTGCAAATAATAGGTATAAATATAATTTTCTTGTTGATTTTGCATGCTCTTACGGTATGTGGTGCCAGGACTAACGTTTTTTAGCCCCAGTGAGACTTGGATGCAGTCACAGTTTCTATGCAAGTTGTTGCATAAGCTACATAGAACTGAGATGATGGACTGCTGAGAGCGCAGTAGTTTCTTACAGACTACCTCTGGCAGGGATAGTATGGAGTACCATGTTAGATGTTTGGTGTTTCAGGTGGGGGGAGTTCCTAGTATGAATGTGGTGAAGTGAAGGTCGCTAGAGATGCTTTTAATGTCCTTTGGCAGCTCACAAAGTACCTTACTGTTACAGTCCGTCTCTCTAGGGTTGCATACTTACTTCTGCTTCCTCACCGTGTTTCCTTAGGCTATTGCTCTCACCGGGTGTTCTTAGTATATCACTGAGCTTTCTTTTACGTATGTACATGGTGAATAACTCACCTGAGTTCATTACAGAATGCAGGACTTGCAGGCGGCAGCTGAGAGAGCGTTCACAAACAGCTGGTCACCACGAAGGCATGCCGAGTGATGAAGAACTGGCTCTGACAGAGGTGACTGAATTCCAGAAGAGCAAAGGTTGGTCAGGATATGAGAGCAAAATTCCTCCCGTATTGAGAAGGATTTTCAAGGGAGAGTGAAGAAATACTCCTTTTGAATGGTATATCGTTTATGTTCTACAGCATAGAATTAATGCATTTAAACAATTCTGACCAATGCCTTAGGAAGAATAGGTAAGATTATAGGCTTCTTTAGTTTAATCAGTTTTTTGTCCAAAGTTGGAATGTATTTCAAATTGAGATTTGAACTGCCTTAGTGAGCAGGTCACGAGGAGCTGGGAGAGGCACGGTGCGTATTTGCTGAATAACAGAAGAAGGATTTTCCTGTCTGAGCTTTTAAGAGACATACAAAATATGAAATGTAATGGGTATTTAAATCTGTGCAGTTGTTCAAAACCGCAGAAGTCTTTTTGTGGTCTTCTGTATCTTTTTTTTTTCCTGAAAAAGGCTTTGCCAGAGTGCAGGACGGGGGCATGCTGCTTGCAGGGAAGACTTCTGTACAGGAGCTTTGCCGTGGGTTATAGAGGCGTTCCAGAGCTTGAGATAAGTGCTGATAACTAGAAGGAGGACATCTTTTCCTCTTGCCAGGTTGCTTGCATAAGAATCACTTGCATCTTTATTAATGTGGTGCTGTTTGCTGACATTCTGACAACCCTACCCTCTGAAATCTAGCTTTACATTCAGTTTTAGCTTGCTGCTTTGGTCCATTCAGTGATTAGAATCCATGTAAAATTGTTAAATGAGAATCTTTTGGTATCATTAGATATATTTCTGCATGGAGCTTTTTCTCTCAATCCTGACAGCTGAACAACTAACGGGAATGATCTTTCAGCAGAATTCTACAGACCTGAAAGAGATGCCCTGGTTCAGAGCTGTAGAAGGATTCAGCGATGCCAAAAAGCCGTCTGAATCAAAAAGAGATGATGATCCTGATGAAGAAGTTTTGCCTAGAGTGATTGAAAAAACTATCCTGCCAAAAATTACAGGTATATTAAGGTTGTCTTGAGGACGTTCACTGCAGCTAGGTAATCAAACCTTAAATAAGTGGTAATGTAAAATGATGTTGATAGTTACAATTACTTGTTAAGGTTACTGCAAAGGAAAGGTTTAGCTTTTTGAATGTTTGCTTCCTTGAAACTAGAGCAGATAGCCACTTGGATATCATGAATGAAATAATTCCTATTTTTCAGCATTTGCCAAGAATGTGTGGGATCCTTTATCGACTTCACAGACTGAGAACCTTACACAGCTTTGCGATAACGTGTTTGAAAAACAAGTCCTGTCCAGAAGGGAATGCAGCCAGGCAAAACAGGTAAAGGCTGCTGTGGTAATGGGGAAGGAAGTTCTTGATGCAATGTATGCATTCACTGTAAATATTCGCTGTAACATTCACTTAGCCCAGTTCTGGTTTTATTCTCATGCAAATCTGGGAGTTTATCCAGCATAAAGTAGGTGAAACTAAGTTGATGTTTAGGCCCTTAGTATGAAAAGAAATAATAACAAACGTTTATGCAGTCGCCACACTTGACTTCAGGAAGAAGCTTTAGATAAGATTCTGTTTGTATAGAAGCTGTGGTGTTTTGTTGTGTTTTTTTTAATAGAACTTCATAGCTGGTAAATACATTAATCTCGTTATCCAAGAGGATTTTATCAAAAAAAGAAAAAGAAAAAGATGGTTAAAGCTGAGACTTGCTCACAGGTCTTTAATGCAGTCACGATTTTAGTGTCTATTATATACAGTGGCACCTGCATTCAGCTGAGTTAGCATTTTGCTTTTCCACATGAACAAAATAACTGCCTAAAATTGTTGTAAGTGGAAGGTGAGATCCTTTTCTTGTGAGGATGTGTTAATATTTTTCTTTTTTTCTTTTTTTGACAGGATTTGATTAACACGGTTGTCCTGAGGATGAAGCAGTCTGTAGAGGAGGATGTCTTTATCCCTCTGTATCCGAAAAGGTAAGCTGTCTCTGGGAATTTATTTTTTTAATTTTAAAATTTTTATTTTTAGTCATAGAATCATAGAACTGCTCAGGCTGGGAAAGACCTTAAAGACCACCAAATCTACCTGCAACCTAACCTCTTTTTTTGGCCTTTGTTCTATTTTTCTGTACCTTTCCCCCAGAAGCGTGGGTGAAATATATTGTAGACATCCATGAGCAAACGGAACAAATGTGCCTTCTACTGTTTCATTATAGGAATAGTTACCAAAGCAATGTTTATGAACTCATTCCGACAAGAGTAACTACGCAGTCAACTTACTGCCTTTTTGCTCTTGTAACTAAAAGCTTTCATAAATGGAAAGTTCTTAGTTTATGGGGCACAGCCCAGAGTCTGGTTTTGTGATCTTAACTTGGAGTATCTGAGGGCTTGTGTTATTTGTGGTGGTCTGTTCCCCCTTCTACTCCTGACTCCTCCTTTCTTTCCTGAAATAGTTGATATTGCTGATGCTTATTACTGGACGATCTTAGAGAGAGGATAACTGGTAAGAGTCTGTTAGGTGTGGGGTTAAGACACAGCTGGGAGAAGAGTGTTGCTAAGCCTGATGCAGCATGTTTGTCTGGTTACAAGCAGTGCTGTTCTGCCGAGAATCCATTAAACACATACTCGAGTGCTTCCAACTGCTAATTCCATTGGGTATTGCAAGGAGTTCCAGTTAACAACTGTTTCCTTAGACCTTTATTCTGGTTGTCACTGCTGAAAGAATCCCATAGTTGTAATTCATCGGTGTTTAAGAGATGAATTGTCTGCTTGTCTTACTTTCAGGTCAAGCAAAATCCTTATTTCCTCTTCCTCTTTTTCTGACCAGCACTGTGGAAGACAAATCATCGCCATGTTCAAAATTCCAAGGCAGACGGTTTTGGTCAGCTGTTGAGGTAAAGAAAAGACACCGATCTTGTCTGTGAAAAGCATTTTAGTTAAAAGTAGACTGTCGTCTTTGAGGAAATGTATCTTCAGTCAAATCTGATTCCTGAGAGTTTATGGTATTTTAATAGGAAGGTTAGCTGTTTTCGTCAGTGAGCTATTTATGCTCACCCACCTCTGATACGTAGTGAAGAGACTTTAATTTCATCATCTGTTCCTGCTAACCTTCCATGAGATCAGTCATCCACTCTGTGGATAGGTCTGTTTCCTCAGTATGTGCATACAGTGCCCATGTTGCTCTTGTAGAATGGAATCCCTGCATGTGCGTGTAAGCGTATTAGTATAGCTTTATTCAGTCTAAAGTGCTGAGTTAGGAATGTCTGAATGCCTGTGATTCAGTTCCCTCTTAGATCTGTTTCCTCTATGAGTGTATTTGGATTGGTACTACAGATGAGGTTTAGATGCAGGAAAACACATTAACATCCCAGTTCCCCTGCTGTGTGTGCTAACAAGGCCATGGTGACAGCTCTGCATAGGCTTCCTGCTGCCATGTTGCACATTCCTGTAGAAAAATCAGGGAATTTGGGAATGTTGAGGACTTGCCATATTCACTCCTGGGGCAAGCTGTTGTGTAAGGGTTTGTCATGGACAGATGCAGAGAAGAGGGAGCTTAGTGCTGATACCTGGCAGACACGAAACAGACATAAGATTCTGGTATCACCTTCTGAGGTTGTGTATTGCCTGACTTAAATGTCCAGTCAAATACATGCAAGTTTCTAAAAGCGAGACCGGTGGTCTTTCACTGCTGATTGAAGTTTTCTCCTTTCAGTTTGTTTTCCATCCTCACTGTCAGGGTTCTCTTTAGAAGTGATGATGTGCAGAACAGTTGAAAATGTGTTTGTGTTGGGTATCTTCTGACAGTTTGCCACTCTTTTTTTTTCTGGAGTGAAGCCCTGAATTCGTTTACCCCAGAGTAAGTAGTACTGCGGGTCATGCATTAAACTCTTTGGATCTGTTCAGCAGCTTATTAGTGTGACTTATCTGTGTTTGAGACTGCCGTTGTGCAGCCCCTATTGGTGCTGTCTTTCAAAGCAGGTGATCATCTGCAGGCTGCCTATCGGGAATGTCCTCTAAACCATGCCCAGAAATTGTATGGGAGAGTACTCACAAAGGGCTGGGCGAGAAGAGGACAGGAACTATTTTAATGAGGAAGTACAGTTGATGAGGTTTTGATGTTTGTGCCATCATACAGTCTAACTTTCCTAGCAGCTCATGCAGTCAAAAGGAAGTGTCCTGCCAAACACTCCAGAGAAGTATGCAGTAGTCGTGGGCTTTGCGACTGCTTTCTGACTGGTGACTGCTAAGATCACGTACTGTGTCTGTGTGGGTGAACTACCTTGAGGTTAACAGTTACCTTGACATTAACCATTCTGTGTTGAGGGGGAGACCAGCGATGTTCTTACGCTGGGCTTAAGTCTTTTTAAATAGTCATTTCTACAGTGATAACAGGTAACTGAAGGCAACTCTTGCTAACGAATAATACTGAGATCAAGTACAAAAGAATCTTCTTGCTGCTATGGACCAAGGCTATCAACCTTACCTGTGTTATGAGGCTGGTGACGTTTAATCCTATGTAGCGTATGTTAGCAAATTGTTAATGAATTGGAAGGGTAACATGCTCTTTATTTCCTTGGGAGGTGATGTGTGTATGTATGAGGGTACAGCTCATAGGCACATGTAAAATTAATCTACTTCAAAATACTATTTATGATCTGTAGTTTTTTAGTGACTAATTGGCAGTAAGCTTGGAGAGAATAAATCTTGTTTTTTGAGTACTGAAATTGGATGGACATGGTATCTTTTATGTTTAAAAAGGAGGTTCTAATGCACCCTCAGCCATCAGATATGCATGTTCTGTTTCTCCATTATTGCAGCTGCTCTCCAAGGTTCTCCTTTGGGATGGGACTGTATAGGCAGACACAGTCCGTGGTGTGGGACTGAGCAAGCTGCCGAATCGTTGCCTTCTTCTGAACCTCTTCAACACACCACCAGGGCCAGAAAACATAGAGAAGTGTAAAGAGGTGAAAGGTCTTATTTCCATGGGGACAGATGTAGTCTGAAGTATAATTATTTAACATTTGAAGTTGTTTTTTTGTTTGTTTGTTTTTTGATGACCTTGGTGTATAAAAGAATTTCAAAGCAAGCATTGGTTCCTAGGCTTTAGGAATAACTGCTTAAAATGACGGTTTTGTTTTTTGAAGAGTAAACACTGCCAACAATAACTGAACTAGCCAAAAGGAGAAGTCTGTCAGAAGTGGTGTGACTTAGTTTTATTGAAAGCCTTTTTTTTTTCTTTCTATTTTTTCTTTCAGAATGCTCTCTGGGTGAACAGGTGGTTGCATGCTTCCCAGAAAGGTGGTTCCAAAATCTTGGAAGTGGGTCAACTCTCCCCGAGTTAGTGAACTTCTGCCAGCATTTGGTTCAGTGAGCACGTATGCATCACAGGAATAACAACAGGTAACAAACAACATGTTCTTTGGGATGCAGCACTTCCTCATAATCTTTATGTTCGTATTTCTTTTAGGGACGTGGCTCAATGGGCATGGTGGTGATGGGTTGACAGTTGGACTAGATGATCTTTGTGTTTTTTTCCAACCTTAATGATTCTATGATTCTTAAATTCCTCAAGTCTCATACATTTAACACTTTCAGTGATGTACTTCCAACATTTATGTACAACTAAAGATGCAGTCCATAATGTAAAATGGATTGCTTTTGCAGTACTAGTTCAGGCTAGTTTGAGGCTCTAGATGTTGGGTGCAGTTAATGGTCAGTGTAGCTCAAGGCACGTTTTAGCTTTATTGATTTTGAAGTCAGGTGTGAATGTGTTGCTATGTCAACTTGTTTTTGTAATAGTGATGAAACTGAAGAAGTTGTTCTCCTGTTGGTGAGAGTCAAGGCTCTGCGTATTGCTGAAGAGCTCACTGAAGAGTGCAAACGGGAACATCTTAAATCTGTGATCAGGAAATAAGGATTTCTTCGAAGCAGCAGTTCTTTTACTGAAACAAGCCTGATGCTCATTCTAAAAAAGTGGTCATGTTAAATGATTGGACTGCCTACGGTTGTTTTACTGTGAAGTATTTTGTTGGTTTTTTTTTTTTCCAGATGTCTTCTGATGCCATCTACTCCTAGATAGAATCACAATGGTCAGTGTAAAGTGCAGGTGTTCTGAAATATATGACGAAGCCTCATTGCTTTGTTCTTTTGGGAAGGATGACTGCAGTAAGTGCCTGTAACGTTACCACTGCTGGTGAGCAGACAACTTCACGAGCTGTTTTCAGTACCACATCAAATCACTCTGACCCGGGATTCACTGAACTCTAATTTATTGTCCACTTAATGAGATAACTCTACCAAACTCACAGTGAGTTCTTCATAGCTTTTTGACCCTGACACAGAAGCAGGAATTCTGTGTGCAGTGAGAAGTTTGATCTATGAACATCTACTGATGGTAAACGAGTGCTTAAGAAGGTAAGAAGTTGCACAGGAGAACGTCTTAACTACGCTTACTCTTCTCCAGAGTATGATTTGTAGTGGAGCTTTGTACTTGAGATACAGACGGGACTTTGTGCGCAGACTTGGAGTTGTCACCCGCCCTCATTTATCAGACGAGCAGAACAACAACTCCAGTTACCTTCTAGTAATTGGCTCTCTAAGGACATTTACCTTTTGCTTCCCTCTAAGACCCATTAAACCTCATTTCACCGTACCCATGTTGGATTTCTAATGTTGTGTAACTTCGTATATGTGCAGTAAATATTACTGCTGCAGAATAAAAAGGATGTTTTACTGTAGAAACAGCAGTGCGTCACAAATTCTGCTAAGTTTGCTATTGCCTGCTTCTCTAAAATGTTATGTATGGGTCTTCCATTTAACTCTTGGGGGCTTTTATTCCCTATGGTTTTTCTGTTGTTTTTTATTACAGAATATGTATTTTTGTAAACTATTTTAATTGTAAATTGCATTCATCAGTGTTATAGACAACAATGACTTTTAAAATAAAAGCAAAACCATTATTTTGAAAAGTAAAGATGTCTTTGTGTTAATGAGACTTTTAACGCTTTCAAGTCTTGAACACGACAGGAATGTTATGTGAAGTATGGAAAAAAACTGTGGCACTGCTGGCGCTTCATTATCTGCAGGATTTAGGAGTTCTGTTGTAAGTAATTGTGCACTTCTACTTTCCTGAGTGCAAAGAAAATACAACTGATAAGTAATCGGCTGAAGCATGTGATCTCCGTGCTTGCTTTTGTCTCCTCTGCTTCCTTATTCATGTGGAAAGTTGCTCCCAAAGAAATTAGTCTTGTGCTGCTATGAAATTGGAATAGGTTCTATCACGCTTTACCTCTGTAGAAGCTTCTTCCAGTGGCTGCAGACGTCACTTGTCATGACTGGTAAGCAGGGGAAGGCGATTTTTACTGGAGCTCAGAAGCCCCATCCCAGTTGAGTATCTTTGAGAACCTACTGTGCCACTTTGTGGTGAACCTTGCACCCATTCACACAATCTGACTGGAGTAACAGCTAATCTGGCTTCATTCTTTCAGGCTGCTTTCAAAACGTTGGTATTACTGCTTTGTTGTCAGGTTACTATTGGTGCTTTATCAGATGTCATTTCAAAAGTGCTTTTACAGGACAGCTAAGCAGCACTTACTCTCAGATTGTCCAGCTGGGCTTCTGTACATCTGCTTCCCTGCCATAGCCCCCTTCTGAACATCTTAAATGAAGCATTTTCACAATTGGCCCCTGTCTACTTGGCAAAGGCAGAAGAAACAGTTATTTGGAAGTGACAACACAATAACTGCAAACCCCTTCTATTAGGTGTGATTTAGAAGGGAAGGCAGAAGCAGGGCTGAACACACTGTAACACTGGTCAGAAAAGGAAATGTTTGTTTTCAGGAATGGACAGTTTAACATTCAGACAAGAACTGCTGAAATTTCACTGTCTTTTATTTGCATACGAAACTTGAAAACTGACAATTCTTACACTGAACTCAAAGCTGTTACTTGTTCAGCTCTTCACTCGCTTCCCTCCGTATTTATTCCTCTATTTTGAAGTATCGTACTCTCGCAGCATATCGAATTCCAGCCAGGGCTGCTTCCACTTCTGTGCTTCCTTCATTTTTGTCTCGGGTAGCTCAAATTTTATTCCTTTTATGTTGTATTTCGGCCTCTCCCACCGTTTTGACCATGGTTGAGGTTTCATTCTGACCTGCAGCTAGAGGGAAAGATTTTTTTAAAAAAAGAAAAAAGGTATTAAAAAGGTCAGAAGGTCAGAATTCTGACTGTGAAGCAAAGCAGTGAGACAAGTGCTGCTTTAAGAGAAGAGAGCAGCCCGATCTGTCAGCAAACTAAGGGACTACTGGACACCAGTGGGAGAAAAGGGATTTTGGGGCTGTGTGGCTGTTACGTTTGTTCTTATACCTAAATAACACTGATTTATTACACCGTCCTTAAGTTGATATGCTGTTAACTCTCTTCTATGCTTCTAACTCTGTTACTTACTAAGGAAAGAAGAATAGGACAGCAGCCGTTCCTCCTTTTCCCTGTAAGCTAAGTTGGATAGCATTCTTTTACCAGCCTGCCAGACCTTCTGAGATGCAGATCTTGCTAACTGCTCCTTCCACCCCCCACATCAGTAGCATTAAGTTTCCATAGCACTGGCTGTTCTGTCTGCACAGTGTAATACAGAGGCATCTGCAGGCCGTTACTCCTTGCACGTCTCCTAAGTTACCTACTTTGGTTATGAGTGTTCTTTCCCAACAGGAGTAGCATTAAGATACCAGATTTTACATGCTTGTATCACCTTGATAACTACCACAACCAAAAGCTGTTTAACAGCCTTCCAGGCCATTGTAGAATGGCCACTTGGAAGAGACTCACAAGGACCATAGGAGTTCAACCCCTGCCTCCACATAAAACCAACCCCTGCCTCCACATAAAACCAGCCACACTATGTCTGAGAGTGGTGTCCAAAGGCTCCTTGAACTCTGGCATATTTTGTGCATGGTCAACCTCTGGTGCAGAAGCTTTTCCACCCTGACCCTTCCCTGATGCAGTCCTCCATCTGGCCCTGAAATGGAGCCCTGCAGAAACCCCAGGTGACTGCTCACCATCCTGATATAATCCCGGTATCAGTCAGGAAGTTAACTAAATTATCGCCTACGTTCCCACTAAAAAATTAAACTCCTGCCTTGTTTACAGGAATTTCTTCATGGTCTAAATGAGACACAGATGACAAAAACACTTTTTTCATCACTTGATAGTAAAAGGATAATAATAATTTTTTCCTACTGCTTTTTACAAGCAGCTGAAGAGAGCCTACAGGAGACACCACATTCAAGTGGTTATCTTGTGTTGGCAAAGCTTAAGGGGACTCTTAAAACTCTTTTCTGCTCCGATGAATTATACCGTGCCATAGAAATCTCCTTATGCTCTGGAGTTCAACTGTCTGGCAGCTAAGTTGAAGGCACGCTTCCTGACACAGTACTGGCCAGAGGGCCACTACCAACAGATTATTTGCATGGGGTCACTGTGTTTCAGACAGCATGGAGACTTGGCCTCAGAGCCAGGGAATGGCTTGAACACCTCCAGGGACAACAGTTCCACCACCTGCCTGGGCATTTTGAGAGGACATTTTTCCTAGTATCCAACCTGAACCTCCCCTGGCACAACTGAAGGCCATCACCTCTTGTCCTGCTGCTGCTCCTTGGGAGGAGAAGCTGACTCCCACGCAGCCACAACCTCCTTTCAGGTAGTGGTGCAGAGAAATGAGGTTTCCTTTGAATCTCCTCCAGACTGAACAATCCCTGCTCCTTCAGACACTCCCATAATATTGTGCCCCAGATCCTTCACCACTCTGTTGCCCTTCTCTATACGCGATCCAGGGCCCCAGTGCCTTTCTTGCAGTGAGAGGCCCAAAACTGAGCACAGTACTGGACATGCAGTTCCACAAGTGCTGAGAACAGCCGGCAGATCGCTTCACCAGTCCTTCTGACTGCACTATTTCTGACACAGGCCAGGATGCAGCTGGCATTCTTGGCCACCTGGGCACACTGCTGGGTACGTGCAGCCAACTGTTGACCAATATCCCCAGTGTGCAACGTATCACATCGTCACTCTCCTCTCAGAGGCAGCACCGCCACTTTAAACACTGTGCCGCTTAAAGCAGTGCAGGTGGGTTTCGGAGACATGAAAAATGCTTAGCACAAGAGGAATTCCATTTCACAAGCAGGAATACCTGCACTCAGCTCCCAGCTGACCTCGAGATGTGAGGCAAAGGCAGAGGCAGGGCCCGTGTCTCTGTCACCTTCCGACACGCACTTTTCGAGTACCAATGCCTCAGAGCCCTGAGGAATCTGAGGGCGGCCCCCACCGCGGCCTACCCCTTCTACCTCCTCTCCTCTCTCTGCTTCTGCTTGTCAATAATGACGGGCTTCGGGTGCCGATGGAATTCTGTGGGCTCTCCATCACTGTTCATTCGACACATCGAGGAAGAAAACCACCCGGTGAAGATAAAACGCTCAGAAAAACACCGTTCTCAAAAGGCACCGTTCCCCACAGCCTCGCAGCTCAAACCCCCCGCAGGCGGCTGCCATAGTGACTACGAGTACTTCCGGTCCGCCGGCGCCAGAGCGCAGGGTGGCTACGGCAAGCTCGGAGGGCCAAAACTGCCCTCAGCGCGAAGCGGAGCTGTGTGTCGCTCTACTCCTAACCCCTTCTGAGCTCTGTTCATTATCTGATGGGTGGATTTGAAGTGGAGGGTATTTGACGCTGCTTAGAGAAACGAGGGGCCTGTGCAAAAAAGGAGCGTGCTGCATTTTGTGGCGCAAGATGTTCTGGGAACTGCTGCTAGCAATGCCCAGCAGGCTTCCTTTTTGCTGGGGAGAGGTTTAGCAAGGACTTTTTATATGAAAAGAGTTCATCCTATATTTCCTTTCCACTGACCTTCCGTCGTACTGCTTGAGAAATTGCTATTTCTTGCTGTAGAGAATGCACATGCACCTGCACCTGTATCTGCACAAAGAATCATCTAAACATTTCTGTACGTGTTTCTTTTTGGCACTGGGATGGAGGTGTGTGGAACACAGACTTGGATGAATCTTCAGTCAGCTGCAGGGACGCGTAATGCTCATCTTAGATGTCACGCTGACAGCAGCAATAGAGAGGCAAATGTCATAGGTTTTCATGTGTTTTTTTTTTTCCTTTTGCTTCAGTCCTAACTGTAGAAGCATAGAAGCGTTACCCAGACCAATTGAGCATTTCTCACATGTGCTTTCTACCAATGACACAGGGCAGTGGAAGTCAGCATCAGAAGCATCTGTAACAGCCCTGCAAAAGACTGGTGAGAGTTACCCTGGCAGCCTCTTTTGGCAACCTCAGCTCTCTGCAAGCTGTTAAACTGTGTCGTAAGTCCTCCCGTGGTGCTGACTCAGCTCTCCCTGTCTTTGGTGTAGGAGAGCTGGTCTTGAACTCCTTCCTGTTTCTTGCCTATCATCTGCTCCCTGCTTTGCCCATGGCCCAGTGAGCCTTTTACTACTCGCCCCCAGATTTGCACGTGTGGATAAGAGCATCTGCTTATGTACGTTTCTTTTCTGCTTGTGGTGTCAGGCTGAGCGACAGCTCCCAGCCGAGCTAGTGGTTAGCGAGACACGGAGTAGCTGGAGATGGAGTTGTCTGTGTCACTAAAGCATGAGCTTGATGGCTGTCGTGAGCCAAAGCAAGAGAGTTTGTGTGTTTGATTTCTGTGTTGGGCTGAGCGGGTAGAGCAGGGCAAGGGGGCTGATTTGGATGTGCTGCTTTCCCAATACGGCGCTGTTTGCGTGGCAGTGCTTCTGGCGTTGCAAATTGTGTCAGATGTCAATGAATTCCTTGGAATCTGCTGAGTTGACTTGTGCAGGTTTCATTCTGGAGCTGAATTCTTCCCGGACGCTTCTGTGCATAGCCATGGCCTTTGCTTCTTTCTTTCCTCCTCTCTTTGTTGTGTTTGGCACTGTGCAAGCCGTGAATCACCAGGAAGCAGCTGAAAGTGCTCTGGAGTTGTGGGGGACAAACTCCCAAGAAACAATGTGCAGCTTCAAAACCCCAAAGTTTGGAAAGATGAGAGGTGCGCGGTGCTCTGCCTGGTGCAGGACACGATGTGCTCTGCAAGGCGCTTTCCATGAAGACCTTAGGTCTGTGCTGAAACTGCATCCAAAGCAGCCCAGTGCCCCGTGCTTGTTGTACCCGGAGGTATCGGTGCCAGGGGTTGCTGCTGTGTTTGTAATGCCATTGTGTCAGCAGGGTGACGTTCATGGCGTGCGACGCCCTCGGTCATTGAAGGCATCCTTGCAAATGTTCCTAGTGAGGGCCATGATTCATTGACATCATAGGTTGTTTTCTGGAAAGTGAAACAGTGTGCTTGTGTACGTCAAGACCGCATTCATTTCCAAGTGACCACAGTGCACTTCACGTCTGCTGCCATTGCCCCTCAGCCGTCTTGTGGTTGAAGCCGGTGGGTGCTCAGCACCACAGCGTCCTTTGCTTACTCCCCCCTTCCCGGTGGGATGGGGGAGAGAACTGTGGGGGAAGAAAAAGAAGGTAGAACTCATGTGTTGAGAGAAATCTCTTTCCAAAGGTAGAGGAAAGGACAGAAGTAATGAATATCTATCTATCTATCTATCTATCTATCTGACTGTCTATCTATCTACCTATCTATCTATCATTGAGTGTATCTAATGAGTGATGTAGAAGCAGTGGCTCAGCACCTCCCAAGCAATGGGCAAGCAGAGGGAGAGAGTGAGATGAGCTCCCACCCCCGTTAAAACGCCTTCCACTTGATGTCATATGGTATGGAATATCCCTTTGGCCCGTTGACATCAACTGTCCTCATTTGGTTTCCTCCCAGCTCCTTCTTGAGAACTTTGCTGAGAACGGCCTTGGCTCTGTCCAAGTCTGCTTCTCAGAAACTATAAACATGAGAGTGTTCTCACTGTTGTAGCATCATAGCAGACACTGAAGAAAAATCGATCCCACCTGAGACTAAGACAGCCCCCCAGTGTCCGTGCAGCGAGCCGTGTGGGGCTGCAGGTCGTGCATTTCCCTGGCAGCATTGGCCAGGGGTGCTGGGGAGGTTTGCGTGCTCAGCTTGGGCATCGCGCTGCTGTGCCTGTCAACACAGCATGCTTCGTGCTCTCCGAGCAGCAGAACAGCGTTTCATCACCAAGGTGCCGTAATATTTACTGGAACCAGATGCATTTGTGTCTCTGAGGCTGGGTTTACCCTACGAGCTCTTGTTGATGAAGCTGTTTTGATTCCCTTTGTCCGTGTGTGAGCGGAAGTGCTTATCTCACCCTTGTGTTCTGTGCTTTGGTATTACTCTTGGTGGACAGAAGGAGCTGGTGGATTCAGCAGCAGTAGATTCTGTTGGTTTCCTGTCTGCTGCTTCATCCCTGGAGCTTGCTGCTGCACGGAAGACTACAGGCGTGTTTATCCCAGGGCTGCTGTAAAGGGGAGGCCGGTTGACTTAGCAGCGAGCAGCAGCTAAAGGGCAGTGCAGAGGAGGGCTTTGCAGAAGGAGCAGGAGTGCCTGCGTCCATCTGTATCCTCGGATACGTTCCGGCGGTGAGGCAGCATCTGTGGCCACAGTGACTGAATGCAGACTTGGCAAGACACCCAAGGCTTGGGGCTGCCACGTGGCATTTCCTAGCCCTACCCTCCTTTATATGCCTGGCAAAGCACAGCCACCCTGCACCCAGGGCAAGCGTTTGTCTTAGTGTCATGTTTCACGCTATCTTGTGAAGCTCAGGCACTGGGGGCAGCTTCCCCCCAAAGAAAAGGAGGAGGAAATGAGGTCGTCATGGAAGCCAAAAGGCAAAAATGCACTCGGGAAAGAAACTGTCGAAGCAGTCTAGTAGTAGTACTATGTATTTCTCTTCCTTTATTTCCATCCAGGTGCAAGAGATGGCTGCTCTAAGCCGCCCGTGGATGCAAAGAAGGACCCTAGTGTGGATTTGCCATAGGCCCAGCAAGAGGCTCAAGAGGACCAAGCGCCGGGTCCTGCACTTTGGTCCCGACAACCCCATGCCAGCTTCTCCAGGATTTGGCTGGGATGTAATTCCAACCACGCACTGATTTCTCGAACGCTGGGGTGCCCTGTTGGAATCCTGTGGTCTTGTGACGTGGTCTTGCCTCCCAACCTTGTCCGTCCATGGTGGAGCAGCCGGGTGGCCCTTAGTGATGTCATAAGCGGCTAGAATGAGGGGAGGAGCAGCGCGTGCTGCTTCCCTTCATTGGAGCGCTTGAGCTCGGCGTGAGTACGTGGCTTGTTGCACTTGTGCACTGATTGAGTCTGTTCGTCTTCATCCCGTCTTGCGCAGCGTCTTGTAGGTAAGCTGAGACGGTGTGGGATAGACGGCTGGGCAGCGAGGGCTTGAGAAGTGCTGGCTGGCGGAGCTCCTAGGATCATATTTCTTAGTCTTGACCATCAGAGGCCATTTTCCCCATGGCCATCACTTCCAAAGCCATTCATCAAGGATGGCATTTGTGCCACGGTTTCTTCCCTCGGTCCTTCCCTTTGCTCAAGTTGTGCAAGCTCACTGACCTGCTCTTTCTCTCCTCCCCTGCCCACCCTCCTGCCTGCTCCCTTGGTGCAGCTTTTGCTCGCTGGAAGATCAGAGCAAAGTGACAAGGAACGGCTGCGGGTTCGAGGATCTGCTTCTCCCTTGTTCTGATCTCTTGCCAGGTACGTGCCATGTTTTGTATTGCCACATGGTTCAGCAGCCCGTGTTTAGTCACACCGTGTGTAGTAACACAGCCTCGTCCAGCTGAAATGCAGCTCTGGTCACGTGTGGGTTTTTTCCACTTCCTCTCCAGCTCAACCCTCAGCAGGATGCTGCCTGTAGTGCTGGGAGCCAGCTACTGTGAAGGAAAGCAATCCCTTAGGCAAAGAGCCCTAGCCCCACTCTGTGCAGAGCTGCACAACAGTGAGCCAGGGGCAGAAGCGTGCATGCTTTGGCTGTGTGAGTGTGCCGACAGCTGTAGGGAGCACAGCAGAGCATGCAGGCAGAGGAAATGCGTGGGCAAGGCTGCGGCCGGCGCTGGTGGTGAGGCTGCTGCTGGGAGCCGGGGGCTGGGGAGCAGCTCCAGCCCCAGCAGTGACACCTCTCCCTGGCCTGCTACTGCGCTCTCAGCGTGCTGCGGGCAAATGCATCTGCTGCTTTGTGCCAGAGTCCCCATCTGCTAGCAGAGGGACAGCGACTTGGTCCAATGCTGCGTATTGCAACGGCTGTCCCGTTTGAATAGACTGCACAGTGGTTGTTTCTAGAACAGCTGCCTCCACCACTGGGCTACTGAGAGTAGTTCTGAAGAAGACTCTCAATCCAGTGCTGTGTGAACACAGGAAATGTGATTCTTTTCTGTTGCAGCTTGTCGCGCCTGCTGTGATGGGCATCGCGAGCAGCGAGATCAGCCGTGGGCCTGACCGGGCGTTGACGGAGGTACAGTGTGAAGCTCTGCTTGGTCTCTGTTCCCTGCCTTGAGCCAGCAGAATGAGCCACAGTTGTGCTCTCCTGCTTTTCAAGAGAGAGAGCATCCTTCCGGCTCTCTCGGTGTCCCTGAAGAGCTGCCTTAAAAGCTTCATTTCCTTGCTAGTGGCATGTAGATGGCACTCTGAAATCCTCCTTGTTTGTCCTCAGCTCCTCACCATGGCCTGTGCTCTCTGTTTCAGCCTGAGAACCAGGGGAAGCCCTTGCTGGTCCGATGAGGAGTCATCTCTTAATATTCCAGGCTATTGCTGCTGGCCATGTTATTAAGAGATACAGTTGCCCAGGCAGCGGATGAGCTCTCCTTGGAGGTAAGCAGATAAAGAAGGCGTTCCTTGTTGTCACGGACAGAAGAGTATACCGTGTGAATGCATCAGGAATATTCTCAGACACCTTCAGAATGCCTTGTGAGGACGAAGCCCAGAAGATGCAGGTCCAGATAGGACTTGCACTGGGTTGGATGCAGGGAGGAGTTCAGCCATGTCTAAAAGATGGTTTGCATTTGGCATGCTTGCACTGTATTCTGTGTGGTGTGTAAGGCAGCTGACTCTTGTACCTCCACGTTCAGCTTTCCTGACAGGAAATGCCTTGAAGAGCTGCCCCGGTGCAATTGCTCTCAAGCTGTGCGCTCTTTGGCAGTGCAGAAGAAGGGTGCCATCTCAGCTGTGCTTTCCTCCCAGCTGTGCTGAAGCTGGGATTGATGTTGCC
>NC_052572.1:75954098-76028969 GCF_016699485.2 Gallus gallus
GGGAGGTTTTGGTGCTCAGCTTGGGCGTGGCGCTGCTTTGCCTGCTTTGTAGGTGTGTGAACAGAAGTGCTTTCCCCCCTTGTGTTCTGTCCCACGGCATTTGCCCCATGGTTGGTAGAAGAAAGAGCTGGTGGATTCAGCAGCAGTAGATTCTGTTGGTTTCCTTGGTTTATCCCAGGGCTGCTGTAAAGGGGAGCCCAGTTGGCGTAGCAGTGAGCAGCAGCTAACGGGCTGTGCAGAGGAGGGCTTTGCAGAAGGAGCAGGAGTGCCTGCGTCCATCTGTATCCTCGGATACGTTCTGGCAGTGAGGCAGCAGCCTGTGGCCACAGTGACTGAATGCAGACATTGGCCTGGAGCTGCCACGTGGCGCTTCCTAGCCCTACCCTCCTTTATATGCCTGGCAAAGCACAGCCACCCTGCACCCAGGGCAAGCGTTTGTCTTAGTGTCATGTTTCACGCTATCTTGTGAAGCTCAGGCACTGGGGGCAGCTTCCCCCCAAAGAAAAGGAGGAGGAAATGAGGTCGTCGTGGAAGCCAAAAGGGCAAAAATGTGCTCGGGAAAGAAATTGGCAAAGCAGTCTGGTAGTAGTGCTGTGTTTCTCTTCCTTTATTTCCATCCAGGTGAAAGAGATGGCTGCTCTAAGCCGCCCTTGGGTGCAAAGAAGGACCCTAGTGTGGATTTGCCATAGGCCCAGCAAGAGGCTCAACAGCACCAAGTGCCAAGGTCCTGCACTTTGGTCCCGACAACCCCATGCCAGCTTCTCCAGGATTTGGCTGAGATAGAATTCCAACCACGCACTGATTTCTCGAACGCTGGGGTGCCCTGTTGGAATCCTGTGGTCTTGTGACGTGGTCTTGCCTCCCCACCTTGTCCGTCCATGGTGGAGCAGCCGGGTGGCCCTTAGTGATGTCATAAGCGGCTAGAATGAGGGGAGGAGCAGCGCGTGCTGCGTCCCTTCATTGGAGCGCTTGAGCTCGGCGTGAGTACGTGGCTTGTTGCACTTGTGCACTGATTGAGTCTGTTCGTCTTCATCCCGTCTTGCGCAGCGCCTTGTAGGTAAGCTGAGACGGTGTGGGATAGACGGCTGGGCAGTGAGGGCTTGAGAAGTGCTGGCTGGCAGGAGCTCCTAGGATCATATTGCTTAGCCTGGACTGTCAGAGGCCGTTTTCCCCCAGGCCATCACTTCCAAAGCCATCCATCAAGGTGGCATTTGTCCCACTGGTTTTTCCCTCGCCTTCCTTGCTAAATTGTGGAGGCTCACTGACCTGCTCTTTCTCTGTCCCCTGCCCACCCTCCGCCTGCTCCCTTGGTGCAGCTTTTGCTCGCGGAAGATCAGAGCAAAGTGACAAGGAACAGCTGCGGGTTCGAGGATCTTCTTCTCCCTTGTTCTGATCTCTTGCCAGGTACGTGCCATGTTTTGTATTGCCACATGGTTCAGCAGCCCGTGTTTAGTCACACTGTGTGTAGTAACACAGCCTCGTGCCAGCTGGAATGCAGCTCTGGTCAACGTGTGGGTTTTTTCCACTTCCTCTCCAAGCTCAACCCTCAGCAAGGATGCTGCCTGTAGTGCTGGGAGCAGCTAGTGTGAAGGAAGTAATCCCTTAGGCAAAGAGCCCTAGCCGCAGTCTGTGCAGAGCTGCACAACATGAGCCAGGGGCACAAGCGTGCATGCTTTGGCTGTGTGAGTGTGGCCGACAGCTGTAGGGAGCACAGCGGGCATGCAGGCAGAGGAAATGCGTGGGCAAGGCTGCGGCCGGCGCTGGTGGTGAGGCTGCTGCTGGGAGCCGGGGGCTGGGGAGCAGCTCCAGCCTCAGCAGTGACACCTCTCCCTGGCCTGCTACTGCGCTCTCAGCATGCTGCGGGCAAATGCATCTGCTGCTTTGTGCCAGAGTCCCCATCTGCTAGCAGAGAGACAGCGACTCGGTCCAAGTGCTGCGTATTCAAACGGCTGTCCCGTTTGAATAGACTGCACAGAGTGGTTGTTTCTAGAAGTAGTTCTGAAGAAGTCTCTTGATCCAGTGCTGTGTGAGCACAGGAAATGTGTTTCTTTTCTGTTGCAGCTTGTCGCGCCTGCTGTGATGGGCATCGCGAGCAGCGAGATCAGCCGTGGGCCTGACCGGGCGTTGACGGAGGTACAGTGTGAAGCTCTGCTTGGTCTCTGTTCCCTGCCTTGAGCCAGCAGAATGAGCCACAGGTGTGCTCTCCTGCTTTTCAAGAGAGAGAGCATCCTTCCGGCTCTCTCGGTGTCCCTGAAGAGCTGCCTTAAAAGCTTCATTTCCTTGCTAGTGGCATCGAGATGGCACCCTGAAATCCTCCTTGTTTGTCCTCAGCTCCTCACCATGGCCTGTGCTTTCTGTTTCAGCCTGAGAACCAGGGGAAGCCTCTGCTGGTCGATGAGGAGTCATCTCTTAATATTCCGGCTATTGCTGCTGGCCATGTTATTAAGAGATACGTTGCCCAGGCAGCGGATGAGCTCTCCTTGGAGGTAAGCAGATAAAGAAGGCATTCCTTGTTGTCACGGACAGAAGAGTATAACGTGTGAATGCATCAGGAATATTCTCAGACACCTTCAGAATGCCTTGTGAGGCAAAGCCCAGAAGATGCAGGTCCAGATAGGACTTGCACTGGGTTGGATGCAGGGAGGAGTTCAGCCATGTCTAAAAGATGGTTTCATTTGGCATGCTTGCACTGTATTCTGTCTGGTGTGTAAGGCAGTGTCTCTTGTACCTCCACGTTCAGCTTTCCGACGGGAAATGCCTGAAGAGCTGCCCCGGTGCAATTGCTCTCGAGCTGTGCGCTCTTTGGCAGTGCAGAAGAAGGGCGTCATCTCAGCTGTGCTTTCCTCCCAGCTGCTGCTGACGCTGGGATTGATGTTGCAATCTCTTGCAGGTGGGAGACCTGGTGTGCATTACTGCTATGCCAGCAAAGGAGCAGAGCCCCTGGTGGAGAGGCAAGCGTGGCTTTCAGGTAGGCACGAGCTTCAGACTCCTGGGCGCAACTTGCAGTCAAGTGAGGAACGTCAGCTTAGTGCAGCTCTGCCCGCACAGGGTGGCTTCTGGACGTCAACAGTTTCCCTGTGTCGCTGTCAGAGGACTTTCCCTTTGGCTCTGGGCTTGGGTGGGAAACTGTCTCCTCATGTGACTTAGAAGCAAGAGCCTCTCGTGCTCAATATGCAGTCAGGAGTTGACCACCTCTGTCCTTAGTACAAGCACTGGAGGACAGAGCCATCTTCTGCGGAACCAAGTCTTGCTTTTGTAGGTCTTCTGGCTGCAAATGTTGAATGAGGGTTACTTTTCTGCAGGCCAATCTGTCTTGGTTTAACAGTTGAGGCCTGATAAATGCTGCATTCAGTATTCCATCCCTCTTTTTGTTCTTGTTCCAGGTTGGGTTTTTCCCCAGTGAGTGCGTGGAGCTCATTAGTGGAAAACTTCCCGAGGCCCTCATCAATTCAGCGCCAAAGCCAGGTACGGATGTTACATGTGGTGGCGCGGGGAAGTCAAATGGAGTCTTTTTCTGGGTGTGTTCTGTGTTGAATACCTCCTTTATCCATCCCACGTTCTCCTCTGTGTTGATGATCCTTCCTGCATCCCACGGGGCGTAGGGCTGCTGTTTTGTAGGCAGTGAGAATGAGGGCTTGTGCAAATGCTTGAATCCTTGTAGAATGCAGTGTTGGCAATGTTCTTGCCGCTTTTATGTGCTCTGTAGAATGTGTTTCCGCTCAGCCTGGTCCCACTGAGCCCAACCTGAAATGAACTGGTTTCTTCCTTTTGTTGTGCAGTGCCAAAGAAGCGTGGCAAGCTCCTCAGCTTCCTTCGTTCCTTCGTGAAGGCCCGCCCAAAGGAACCGAAGCAGCGGGAGATGGAGCTGGAGAAGGAGAAGGAAGGGGTGTTTGGCTGTGACCTGGGAGAGCATCTTCTCCACTCTGGCCGTGATGGTAAGGAACAGCCCATTCCTGAGAGCTTCCTCCTCTGTTGGGCATGTAAAGATGAAAGAAAGGGAGATCATGTCTAGCAAGGGGCAGGTTGATAGCGGTGGAGAAGACGTGAAATGGGAGTTGATGGCTGCAAGGGAAGCTGAGGCTAATGCTCATAGGAGGCCGGCACACTTGTATTTGCTTAAAGCCAAAGGTGTAAGCCAATGCCCACGCTAGCCTGAAAACCAAGGAAGCCTTTTGGCCCAAGAGAGTGTAGTGCGTCAGTTTCCTAGCGCTTCTGGACATGAGGTCTCACGCCTCCATTCCGGTGGGAGCTGTGATGGGACTTGTGGCAGTGTCTCTGGCTTCCCCAGAATTACTTTCTGCAGGCTGCTTGGCAGGTTCCTGGCATTTCTTGAAAGCCAAGAACACGTCCGTGTCCAGTTTTGTCCCCGGCTCCTGCCTGTCTGCGACGTCTGCGACAGCCTTCTTTCTCCTTGTGAGGAGGAGGCAAGCAGTAGCCAGGCTGGGCTTAGTGGATGGGATGTGACAGGGGCAGCGGCTGAAGCAGGACTTGAATCAGGAGCTCAGCTAAGCGCTGGCCCTTGTTCTGTAGTCCCCCAGGTCGTGCAGAGCTGCGCTGAGTTCATCGAGCAGCACGGCGTGGTGCAGGGGATCTACCGCCTGTCCGGCGTGGCGTCCAAGATCCAGAAGCTGCGGTAAGAGTGCTTCTGGACTGTATGTTGTCTTGCTTTGGAGTTGTTTTCCTCTTTCTCCAAGCCCTCTGTTTTTGTGTCCCTCTCCAGCCATGACTTTGAGTCGGAGCAGATTCCGGAGCTCACCGTCCGGGACATTCACAGCGTGAGCTCCCTGTGCAAGATGTACTTCAGGGAGCTGCCGAGCCCTCTGCTGAGCGAGCAGCTGCATGGCAAGTTCTCGGTAAGCACAAGGCAATGGCCTTCATGTCCCTCTTCGTGGCCTTTCCCATCCACACACACGCCTGCGCACCTTTTTTTGGTCTTTTTTCTGTTGAAGTTGGGGTTTTGATGGACATCCAGTGGGTGTCTCTGTACAACAAGCAGCTCGTGCTTCCTGCACACTGCGTGCACCGTAACACCTGGTGTGTGCATCCTGCCATTGGAAATGTGGGAGATGGGAGCAGCAGTGCCCTCTGCAGCTCAGAGGCCCTTTTTCTGTTAGCCCCATACGCTTGACTCGCATGATGTGTGTCTCAGTCCCTTTCTGCTTTCTTCCAGGACGCTGTTTGTGCTGGTACAGATGAGGAGCGGTTGCTCCGAGTGCAGGAGGTCATCCAGCAGCTGCCTGCACCTCACTACAGGTCAGAAAACTGCTGCCCTCGGTGTGGGGAGCTCAGCCCTGCTGCACTTCAGAGGGCGATGATGCGATGGCAGGCTTTGTGTCACGCTGGCAACGTGATGCCTGTGTGTGTGGAAGTGGTGGATGGCTGCGTGGGGTGAATGGATTAGGTCAGCTCCTGGGCACGGGGGCACGGCTGGTGCAGCTGATGTCTGCAGCTGTGCTGTGCTGGGGCTTGGTGCTGCAGCGTGGCACTTGGGAAAGCTTGATCTACTTGCTAGTAGCAAGAACAGTGAGGTTTGTTTGGTGAATGTGAGCCCGGCGTGCTCAGTGGTGCTGAAGGTTTGGCTCTTGCTTTCCAGGACACTGGAATACCTGATGAGACACTTGGCTTGTCTGGCTGGGAGCTGCTCCATCACAAACATGCCTGCTAAGAACTTAGCAATTGTGTGGGCTCCCAACCTCTTCAGGTAAACTTCTTTTTCCGTCTCAGCACAAGGCTTAGATCTGTTCTCCCCACGGGCACACTTTGGAGAGGAGGACAATTTGTGCTCTCTTGGTTTTGTCAGATGGGGCTGGTGTGTCCCTGATCACCCGGGAGAATGTCTTCAGTGGCATCAGTGCTTGCCCACTGCGGAAGTCTCCAGAGCCCAACTGGACAGCCTTTGGCTGCCCAAATGCCCAAACGTGGGGAAACGATCTCGGGTCAATGACTTCTCCAATCTGCCTTTTCTACAGATCCCAGCAGAACGAGGCTGCCTGCGCCAGCGGAAGAGCTGCCTGCGTGGAACTGCAGAGGCAGTCGGATGTGGTGGAATTCCTGATCCACCACACCGACGTCCTCTTCTGCTCCAGCTCCACATCAGGCATTGGAGATGGAGTAGGTGAGCGCCTTCCTGCATGAGCTTTGTCTTGATGAGACACCTTGATCAAATGCAGGCCTTCTCCAGGATTGTTGAGCTACGCTTTTGCTATCGAGGGGCCAGCAGACTTGTGGGCTTAGATGAGAATATGGCATCCTCTGTGGCTGGATGCGGAGAATGTCCAAGCCCAAAGTTGAGCATGAGAAAACCGTCCCTGTCATGGTGATGTTTTGCGTGCAGGTGAAGCTTGATGAAAGGGTTTTGACCTCCTCTTTTTCCAGTGGTTCGGATAAGCAAGGCTGAGAGATGTGCGGCACCTCCCCCAGAAGTGTGATGGCTGTGCCGCTGCTTTCTGATCCTCCCTCTTAGCTGTGGTCTTCCCTTCCAGGGCGCAGTTCACCATCACGGCCCGAGTCTGTGCAGGTGTCTTCTCCTGCCACCAAGCTGCTCACTCTGGAGGAGGCACAGGCACAGAGGGGAGGCCACAGCACCTCTCCCGCACTGACACACATCATGGACATGGACGTGGAAGAAGGCCCTGCAGCTGCGCGGGGGAAATTCCACACAATCATTGACTTTCCGTCTGCAAGGTAAAGAGGACTTTCTTTTCCAGCAGCTTCCTATCAGACTTGGTTGGGTGGGCTTTTGTGGGTTTTTCTCCACTATTGCTAGTGCCAAAACTTGCAGAAGCTACGTGACGCTAATGGGGCGTGTGGTGGTGTACTGAATGTCCCCTCCCTTTGGACTCTGAGCTTCAACTAACACGCAGTTGCCTGACGGGCTCAGTTTAGCCACCAGAGGGGGCCTATTGCTAATGTACGTGTCAGAGATGCTTTTGAACTCCCTCTCTGGCTGCACAGTTCCTCAGCAAGCAGTTACGCCTGCCAGCTGAATCAAAGCCCTCCGTTCGATGCTGTCCTGGACAGCTGTGCAGCCTCTGCTCGCATGCTCTGCATCTGGGTTGACATGGCTGAGGGGAATGTAACCAACAAGACTCCAGGGCTGAGCTCTAGGAATGGAACCATTGTCAACCGTGTGAATCAGAGCGAGCTTCTAAGTTGTGTTTCAGCAGGAACCAGGCAGTGCTAGGAACAAGCAAGTGTTGGCAAGAGCTCAGGGCAGCTCTTCCCTCACCCTGCACCATGCACGACTCACACCGCTCCCTCTTTTCTCCCTCCAGACCAAGTCCACCCAGCAGGGTGAAGGAATCCCCAGCATGCAGTTGGTGTTCCTGTTTCAGGCCCAGAAAACCATCCTCTGTGGGCAAACGCCAACTGCAGCGCGATGCCAGGGAGCCCTCGGAAACAGAGGTGGTGGTCCTGGCAGGTAAGGGTGCACATCCAGCTGTCAAAAACCCTGCTTGTCAGCGCCATCGAATTCATGCTTGGAGTCCACACAAAAGAGAAAGACAAACAACAAAAGCGCAACAGTTCCTTTTGAGACAGTGCTCCTCCTGTTGCTATTGTCCTATTTCCTTTGTCCTGCTGCCACTGCAGAAGCAAATCTCAAGAACCACTCTCATCATTCAGCTTGTGCAAGTTTGCCACTAACTGTTTGCCTGTGTATCTACTCCTTCCTAGGTGAACCGAGCCCTCGTCCACGCAGAAGAGCCAGAGCGTATAGCGATGGTTCACTGTGTGCTGGTATCAATGCAGAGCTGCTAGGAAGCACAAATCGCTGCAGCTCGGATGACAGCCTTCCATACAACATCAGTGAGGGAATGAAGGTGTTGATCCAGGTGGAAGCCCTCATCTCTCCCAGCTGTGCAGAAGACGCTGACCTGAGCCTGCCAGAAACAACGCGTCACCGAGCCTGGACTGTGACGGGGCACCATTGCAGTGCAGCCCAGCCCAAGCACAGCCCGAGTGCCCCGACAGCAGCAGCTCCATGCAGGAGCAGGTCAGCGTCAGCCAGGAGGAGCCGAGCCTGGTGGAGGGGGACGTAGAGAGGATGAGTCCCATGTGTACACCGGACCTCTCACCAAAAGGCCCTCCTGGCTGTTAATGAATAAAAGCACGCTGGTGCTGGATCAACGCCTTCTGAGTCTTCATTCCCAGGGATTGGGATGGATGCAAGCAACAGCAAGGCAGCTCATGTTGCAAGGCGATGGCTGTGGGCTGTGCGTGCAGCAGAGCTGCGGGTTTGTTCCCATTTTGTCTGGCTGTGGGATGCCTGCAGCGAGAGCTGTGCTCCCGTAGTGTATGGTAGCAAAGAATCTCCAGCATCCGGGATGCTGCTCATGATCATGCCCAGCTTGCTGGCTGTGGCTTTGTGATGCTTTTGAGCGAGGGCTTTTGGATGCTCCTGGATGCCTCGGCTGCTCCCCGCCAGCTCTCTCCTCTCTCCCGCCGTGTCCATTCGTGGCTCCCAGCTACGAGCTGGCCCTGCAGAGCATCTGCAGCCCTGTCAGCATCAGCATCCAGCAGCGGCAGGAGGAGCTCCCCCTGACCAACGCCAGGCAGTAGTGCTCGGTCTGCAGGTTAGCTGCCATTTACCTGTAGGTGGCTCTTGCAGAAGAAGACTCAAACAGCAGAGCGTTTTCCTCATCTGCAGCACGCAAATGCTACAAAAGCAGAAACAACCCAGGAAGCTGTGGGTTTGCGAGTCTGCATGGACATGTACTGTCTGTTTTGATGGTGCTCTGCCATCCTTTATTTCCTTCTCCTTGCTCTTCCGTAAGCTGCTCAGGATTGGAAAGCTGCATGTCCCATAATTCCCCAGAACCTCAGTTTTGAGACAGCTTGTAGTTGTGGCTGTAGCCACAAGTGTTTTGTTTCGTAGAGGGAGCTCATGTGGGTTGTAGGTCTTGTTCTTGCGAAGACTTGTTCTGCAACAGGTGTTCCACTTGGGCTCCGTAGCACGTGCTGGCCATGCGGGTACAGCATGCAATGGAAGAAACCCTGCAGGCCCTGGGGAGAGGCAAAGCAGGAGAGTGGCTGCCCCACGGTGGGGATGAAAGGCAGAGTGCCCTTTGAAGCAGGGGATGCCCTGCTGGCTCTGCCGATCGCATCCACTGCTGGCACGTTCCTTCTTCCTCCTTTCTGGCAGTTTGCTGTCGAGCAGATTGAGGTGGAAGTCAAAGACTCAAATCCAGTGTTGAGAAGCCACTGCGGATGCCAAATCCCTGCACGGGAGACCTGGCCGTGTGCAGGAGTTACTGCAGGATGAGGAGCTGCTCTTGGTCTTCAAGCAGGTAGGAGTTTGTTATCCACACGTAATACTGTATGTATTTGTTGTTGGTGGTGTTGTTTTAAAATCAGTGCCAGTATGCAGTCTGATCCGATGTGTTTGAACAGTGTGGTGTAAGGATTGTCAGCTGAGAACAGCAGCAGAACATGGGGCTGTTGCAGGGGGAAGGCGTGGGGAAGGAAGCGGGGAAAGGAAAGGGAAAGCCTGGAAAAGGAATGGGGAAGGCACGGGGTGAAGGAAGGGGGCAAGACACGGGAATGAAGGGGATAGGACAGAATACCTGTAGGGCAGCCTAAAAAGCAGTAACAAGCTCTGGGAGGACCGCGGAGTGCCAGATTCTGTGCTGGGTGTTTATCTGTGTGTGTACGTTGTCACTGTTTGTGCCTGGCTGCACTGCTCCAGCCCAGAGCCCGCTGCCTGCAGCTGCATCTTTGCTTCCTTCCCTCCTGCCCGGAGCCCCACGGGTGCTCCCACAACTCCCTTCCCACCCCCAAAATGCCAGAGGAGACACCTGGCAGTGGGATGGAGGAATCCCAGCAGCCCGTTTTCCTTCTGCCTGCAGCTCTCTCCTCCTCTGCCACACAGGGCTCCAGACTGTCCAATGGGAAAGACGTGGGGGAAAGGGAGTGCTGGCAGGAGCGACTGCTGCGGCTGACTGGGGAGGGTCTGCATCCCACGTGCCCTCCTGTGCTCTCTCTCCAGCTGCAGGAGGGCCAGAGAAGGGCAGATGAAAGCTGCAGCTGAGCCTGATGGACCTGCACAGCTCTCGGGCTGTCTTCCAGAGGTAGCTGTGATTTACATTAGGTAGCTGTGAAATACATGAAAGCACGAAGAAGACAGAGGCTGAGTGAACACCAATATGGCGCTCTGCTTTCTGCCAACGTGCTTTAATTTTGTTGTCCTTAAATGTACTGGGCAGTTACATTTTGGCATGTGAATATTTAAAAACAGTGCAACAGATGCTGGCAAGAAGTAATTTTTTTAAACTTCTTTATTATTATTATTATTATTATTTTCTTTTTGTAAAGCTCTTAGCACGGCTTTCCTGAGTTTGGAGGAGTTTCCCTCTGTTTTCTTCGTCTTCACCCCCACCGCCCCCCACTTCTCATTCCGTGTTCTTCCCCCGTCATCGCGACAGAGCACTGACCGCCAGCGATTGCGCCGCGGGCCGCATCGAGCCCGTCGAGGTTCTTTCCGCGGTCTCTGCCGCCACCTCGTGGCCAATGCGCGGAACTGCCGCTGTCCGCTGCTCAGTCCTGCAGGCGGCACAACACGTGCGCGTAGGAATGCGGAAGTGGCTTCGTAACCGCTCTGTGCAGCTCATCCGCCGCTCTCTATTGTGATTAGTCCTCCAGGTCCCGGCGAGCATGCGCCCGACAACTCCAAACCATTCCGCCGATCGGCCACGCGGGGGCGCCAGAGACCGCGGAAACACGTACCATCGTGCAGCTGAAACACAAACGTCTGCCGTTCACTTGTGTGAACCTCTGTGTATGTATACTCTTTTGTACAGACTGCTGCTGGCCTGCTTGTGTTCAAAGAATTTCCACTGAAGTGGACTAAATATTTCTGTGGAATTGTATGTTGTTGTGTTTTTTTTGGCCTTGATCACCTGAAAGAAATGGATGAAATGATGCGGGGAGTTCAAGTACAATCAAATGTGAAAGACTATCGAGAGTGGGAGACCTATTTGGAAAGTAACAAGAAGGGGAGGGAGAACACGTCTGGTAGTAATAGCTTGGTGATGTTAAGTTGGTACAAATTAAGTGGGACGCACTGATGTGTGCTGTATTCCTACCCACATCAACTTGGGTAGAATCTATGCAGCGTAACGTCGCTACACTTGCCATATTATGCTCTTTAGGAGCGTGCTGTGTAGAGGAATATGGGTAACATGTCAGTGGGGGTACCTTCAGAACTACCACTACGTCAGTGACATTTGATGTTTTCCAAAGCATGAATCTTGTCCACACACAGTGCTTCTGTAAATGTTGGTATGGGTAAGTCTTGCAGTTCTTCTTTGCTCCGATGCAGGTGCTATTATTAGCAAGGATTTTGTGCTTTGTTTTAAGGACATAAACACTTTGTTTGTGTTTGTTTAATACATAACTGAGCTCGAATCTGCTGTACATGCACTTATTCAGCAACGAGTCATGTCGGTACTGAAGCGAAGGCAAGATGAGCTGGAAACGGAATCTACTTATATGCAGCATCTGACAAGTTAGTATGAAGTTACCAGTTACTTTCTTACTGAAATCTCATTCTTTAAGTAGAAACACGCAGTTAATTCTTGGATTACATTTTATTTTCATGTGTAATGTTTTCTCCCTCCCTGCTGTCAGTGGGCATACTGTACTAGATGTCCTAGTTGAAATCCTTACCCAAGTAGGACGCGTAGTATCACTTCTCCGTGGTAGAATAGTGAATACAGCATGACCAAATGCTCCGTCAGTTTTGAATTCCTGATCTCAGTGGCTGTCTATCAGTACTTGAAAAGAAAAACTGAGTCAGTTTTCCAGTAGATATTAGGTTGTTTGGGACGCAGGCACTGTAGAACAGGAGGACAAAGAAGGATTGACTGATAACTGGCAGCAGCTTGAGAAGAGTGAGCTCGGGGATGTAGCCCTTTCTGGTTCTAACTGGTGTGCAGGTGGGGTGGGTGCAAAGCATGCAGACTCTGAGTGTGTGTGCACTCTGGGAAGCACAGCTGGAAGCGTCACCAGGAAGGGCAGAGAGGAAGGGTGGATCTGGGGTCCCTCCCTGTGCTCACTCAGGTGCTCACCTCCCAGTTCAGGCTGTGACCTGGCAATCCCCCTGCACGAGGGAGCAGCCACAGCTGTCCTACAGTTCACTTATAATATTGACTGTGCTTTACTCTGGAGACTGAATTTTTCATCAGGAGGTTTTATTTACTTTGGTTAGTTTCCAAATGAAGAGCAGAAGCAGAATCAGTGTTCTGCATTCACCTCTTTGTCTTGTTCCTGTCTTCTGGTAGCTGGGAATGGCAAACCAAGTAATGATGGATTGGAGAGTGATGAAAAGATGAAGCTTCTGAAAACGTGTGAGCATCGAAGGTACGTATCATTACATCTAACTGTAGTAAGTGTGCATCTGCTTCCTGTTACTTACACAGGGATGAAGGTAAATCCTTGCAGTTACTAAGCGAGATGATACACACACGTGCAAAAATGCCTTTCCTTTCCAAAGCTCAAGGTACATGGAAACCATCTGTTTGTTAATGGGGGGTTTTCTTCATGCTGATTGGAATCTGAATGTTAATAGGTACTATTAATTTAACGTAAGTTGAAGTGAGGCTGTTCACGAAACTGAAAGTAGATTTTTCCCTGCTGTTGGAATAAATGATATTGTGATTATATATAGGAATACATTGTTGTGATTATTGCACAGATGACAAAAATAGGCAGGTGGTATTGTTGCTGGTGGGGTGGCAGTGGGTGCATCAGAACATCTAACCTACCCTCTGTTATCAGCGTAGGCCAGGTGCTACATTTTGAACGTCGGGGTCTGCTGCTGACCTTAAGTTACTGGGAGCTCTGAAACCGTTCCAGTTGCATTGGTGCCTTGACTCAGCACTGTTTAGACACAGGTAAGGACTTAAGAGTTTTACTGGTTGAAAAAAGATGTAATAAATCTTTGCTTGAAGCAAACTGTTAACCTTTAACGTTAAGTAATGCCAATATTTACACACAAGAGGTATGCTATGCAAATGATAGGTATAAATATAATTTTCTTGTTGATTTTGCATGCTCTTACGGTATGTGGTGCCAGGACTAACGTTTTTTAGCCCCGGTGAGACTTGGATGCAGTCACAGTTTCTATGTAAGTTGTTGCATAAGCTACATAGAACTGAGATGATGGACTGTTGAGAGCGCAGTAGTTTCTTACAGACTACCTCTGGCAGGGATAGTATGGAGTACCATGTTAGATGTTTGGTGTTTCAGGTGGGGGGAGTTCCTAGTATGAATGTGGTGAAGTGAAGGTCGTTAGAGATGCTTTTAATGTCCTTTGGCAGCTCACAAAGTACCTTACTGTTACAGTCTGTGTCTCTAGGGTTGCATGCTTACTTCTGCTTCCTCACTGTGTTTCCTTAGGCTATTGCTCTCACCGGGTGTTCTTAGTATATCACTGAGCTTTCTTTTACGTATGTACATGGTGAATAACTCACCTGAGTTCATTACAGAATGCAGGACTTGCAGGCGGCAGCTGAGAGAGCGTTCACAAACAGCTGGTCACCACGAAGGCATGCCGAGTGATGAAGAACTGGCTCTGACAGAGGTGACTGAATTCCAGAAGAGCAAAGGTTGGTCAGGATATGAGAGCAAAATTCCTCCCGTATTGAGAAGGATTTTCAAGGGAGAGTGAAGAAATACTCCTTTTGAATGGTACATCGTTTATTTTCTACAGCACAGAATTGATGCTTTCAAACAATTTTGACCAATGCCTTAGGAAGAATAGATAAGACTGTAGGCTTCTTTAGTTTAATCAGTTTTTTGTCCAAAGTTGGAATGTATTTCAAATTGAGATTTGAACTGCCTTAGTGAGCAGGTCACGAGGAGCTGGGAGAGGCACGATGCGTATTTGCTGAATAACAGAAGGAGGATTTTCCTGTCTGAGCTTTTAAGAGACATACAAAATATGAAATGTAATGGGTATTTCAATCTGTGCAGTTGTTCAAAACCGCAGAAGTCTTTTTGTGGTCTTCTGTATCTTTTTTTTTTCCTGAAAAGGGCTTTGCCAGAGTGCAGGACGGGGGCATGCTGCTTGCAGGGAAGACTTCTGTACAGGAGCTTTGCCGTGGGTTTAGAGGCATTCCAGAGCTTGAGGTAAGTGTTTTAACTGGAAGGAGGACATCTTTTCCTCTTGTCAGGTTGCTTGTATATGAATCACTTGCATCTTTATTAATGTGGAGCTGTTTGCTGACATTTTGACAGCCCTACCCTCTGAAATCTAGCTTTACATTCAGTTTTAGCTTGCTGCTTTGGTCCATTCCGTGATTAGAATCCATGTAAAACTGTTAAATGAGAATCTTTTGGTATCATTAGGTATATTTCTGCATGGAGCTTTTTCTCTCAATCCTGACAGCTGAACAACGAATGGGAATGATCTTTCAGCAGAATTCTACAGACCTGAAAGAGATGCCCTGGTTCAGAGCTGTAGAAGGATTCAGCGATGCCAAAAAGTCGTCTGAATCAAAAAGAGATGATGATCCTGATGAAGAAGTTTTGCCTAGAGTGATTGAAAAAACTATCCTGCCAAAAATTACAGGTATATTAAGGTTGTCTTGGGAACGTTCACTGCAGCTAGGTAATCAAACCTTAAATAGGTGGTAATGTAAAATTATGTTGATAGTTACAATTACTTGTTAAGGTTACTGCAAATGAAAGGTTTAGCTTTTTGACTGTTTACTTCCTTGAAACTAGAGCAGATAGCCACTTGGATATCATGAATGAAATAATTCCTATTTTTCAGCATTTGTCAAGAATGTGTGGGATCCTTTATCGACTTCACAGACTGAGTGCCTTACACAGCTTTGCGATAACGTGTTTAAAAAACAGGTCCTGTCCAGAAGGGAATGCAGTCAGGCAAAACAGGTAAAGGCTGTTGTGGTAATGGGGAAGGAAGTTCTTGATGCAGTGTAAATATTCACTCTAACATACACTTAGCCCAGTTCTGGTTTTATTCTCATGCAAATCTGGGAGTTTATCCAGCATAAAGTAGGTGAAACTAAGTTGATGTTTAGGCCCTTAGTATGAAAAGAAATAATAACAAACGTTTATGCAGTCGCCACACTTGACTTCAGGAAGAAGCTTTAGATAAGGTTCTGTTTGTGTAGTAGCTGTGGTGCTTTGTTGTGGTTTTTTTAATAGAACCTCATAGCTGGAAAATACATTAATCTCGTTATCCAAGAGGATTTTATTAAAAAAAAAAAAAAAAAGAAAAGAAAAGAAAAAGAAAGATGGTTAAAGCTGAGACTTGCTGACAGGTCTTTAATGCAGTCGTGATTTTAGTGTCTATTATATACAGTGGCTCCTGCATTCAGCTGAGTTAGCATTTTGCTTTTCCACATGAACAAAATAACTGCCTAAAATTGTTGTAAGTGGAAGGTGAGATCCTTTTCTTGTGAGGATGTGTTAATATTTTTCCTTTTTTCTTTTTTTTGGCAGGATTTGATTAACACGGTTGTCCTGAGGATGAAGCAGTCTGTAGAGGAGGGTGTCTTTATCCCTCTGTATCCGAAAAGGTAAGCTGTCTCTGGGAATTTATTTTTTTACTTTTTAAATTTTTTATTTTTAGTCATAGAATCATAGAACTGCTCAGGCTGGAAAAGACCTTAAAGACCACCAAGTCTACCTGCAACATAACCTCTTTTTTTAGCCTTTGTTCTATTTTTCTGTACCTTTTCCCCAGAAGCGTGGGTGAAATATATTGTAGACATCCATGAGCAAACGGAACAAATGTGCCTTCTACTGTTTCATTGTAGGAATAGTTACCAAACATTGATGTTTATGTACTCTTTCTGACAAGAGTGACTACGCAGTCGACTTAATGCTTTTTTGCTCCTGTAACTAAAAGCTTTCATAAATGGAAAGTTCTTAGTTTATGGGGCACAGCCCAGAGTCTGGTTTTGTGATCTTAACTTGGAGTATCTGAGGGCTTGTGTTATTTGTGGTGGTCTGCTCCCCCTTCTACTCCTGACTCCTCCTTTCTTTCCTGAAATAGTTGATATTGCTGGTGCTTATTACTGGACGGTCTTAGAGAGAGGATAACTGGTAAGAGTCTGGTAGGTGTGGGGTTAAGACACAGCTGGGAGAAGAGTGTTGCTAAGCCTGATGCAGCATGTTTGTCTGGTTACAAGTGCTGCTGTTTACAGTGCTGTTCTGCTGAGAATCCATTAAACACATACTCGAGTGTTTCCAACTGCTAATTCCATTGGGTATTGCAAGGAGTTTCAGTTAACTGCTGTTTCCTTAGACCTTTATTCTGGTTGTCACTGCTGAAAGAATCCCATAGTTGTAATTCATCGATGTTTAAGAGATGAATTGTCTGTTTGTCTTCCTTTCAGGTCAAACAAAATCCTTATTTCCTCTTCCTCTTTTTCTGACCAGCACTGTGGAAGACAAATCATCGCCATGTTCAAAATTGCAAGGCAGACGGTTTTGGTCAGCTGTTGAGGTAAAGAAAAAGCACCGATCTTGTCTGTGAAAATCATTTTAGTTAAAAGTAGACTGTCGTCTTTGAGGAAATGTATCTTCAGTCGAATCTGATTCCTGAGAACTTAATGCATTTTAATAGGAAGGTTAGCTGTTTTCGTCAGTGAGCTATTTATGCTCACCCACCTCTGATAGGTAGTCAAGAGACTTTAATTTCATCATCTGTTCCTGCTAACCTTCCATGAGATCAGTCATTGGCACTCTGTGGATAGGTCTGTTTCCTCAGTGTGTGCATACAGTGCCCATGTTGCTCTTGTAGAATGGAATCCCTGCATGTGCGTGTAAGCGTATTAGTATAGCTTTATTCAGTCTAAAGTGCTGAGTTAGGAATGTCTGAATGCCTGTGATTCAATTCCCTCTTAGATCTGTTTCCTCTATGAGTGTGTTTGGATTCGTACTAAAGATGAGGTTTAGATGCAGGAAAACACATTAACATCCCATTTCCCCTGCTGTGTGTGCTAACGAGGCCATGGTGACAGCTCTGCATAGGCTTCCTGCTGCCATGTTGCACATTCCTGTAGAGAAATCAGGGAATTTGGGAATGTTGAGGACTTGCCATATTCACTCCTGGGGCAAGCTGTTGTGTAAGGGTTTGTCATGGACAGCTGCAGGGAAGACAAGAGGGAGCTTAGTGCTGATACCTGGCAGACACGAAACAGACATAAGATTCTGGTATCACCTTCTGAGATTGTGTATTGCCTGACTTAAATGTCCTGTCAAATACATGTTTCTAAAAGCGAGACCAGTGGTCTTTCACTGCAGATTGAAGTTTTCTATTTTAAGTTTGTTTTCCATCCTCACTGTCAGGGTTCTCTTTAGAAGTGGTGATGTGCAGAACAGTTGAAAATGTGTTTGTGTTGGGTATCTTCTGACAGTTTGCCACTCTTTTTTCTGGAGTGAAGTCATTAGTTCGTTTACCCCAGAGTAAGTAGTATTGCGGGTCATGCATTAAACTCTTTGGATCTGTTCAGCAGCTTATTAGTGTGACTTATCTGTGTTTGAGACTGCCGTTGTGCAGCCCCTACTGGTGCTGTCTTTCAAAGCAGGTAATCATCTGCAGGCTGCCTATCGGGAATGTCCTCTAAACCATGCCCAGAAATTGTATGGGAGAGTACTCACAAAGGGCTGGGCGAGAAGAGGACAGGAACTATTTTAATGAGGAAGTACAGTTGATGAGGTTTTGATGTTTGTGCCATCATACAGTCTAACTTTCCTAGCAGCTCACTGCGTCAAAAGGAAGTGTCCTGCCAAGCACTCCAGAGAAGTATGCAGTAGTCGTGGGCTTTGCGACTGCTTTCTGACTGGTGACTGCTAAGATCACGTACTGTGTCTGTGTGGGTGAACTACCTTGAGGTTAACAGTTACCTTGACATTAACCATTCTGTGTTGAGGGGAAGACCAGCGATGTTCTTACGCTGGGCTTAAATCTTTTTAAGTAGTCATTTCTACAGTGATAACAGGTAACTGAAGACAACTCTTGCTAATGAATAATACTGAGGCCAAGTCCAAAAGAATCTTTTTGCTGCTATGGATCAAGGCTATCAACCTTACCTGTGTTATGAGGCTGGTGGCGTTTAATCCTATGTAGCGTATGTTAGCAAATTGTTAACCAATTGGAAGGGTGTCATGCTCTTTCTTTCCTTGGGAGGTGATGTGTGTATGTATGAACGTACAGCTCATAGGCACATGTAGAATTAATCTACTTCAAAATACTATTTATGATCTGTAGTTTTTTAGTGACTAATTGGCAGTAAGCTTGGAGAGAATAAATCCTGTTTTTTGAGTACTGAGATTGGATGGACGTGGTATCTTTTAAGTTTAAAAAGGAGGTTCTAATGCACCCTCAGCCATCAGATATGCATGTTCTGTTCCTTCATTACTGCAGCTGCTCCAGTGTTCTCCTTTGGGATGGGACTGTACAAGAAGACACAGTCCGTGGTTTGGGACTGAGCAAGCTGCTGAATCGTTGCCTTCTTCTGAACCTCTTCAACACACCAGCAGGGCCAGAAAACATAGAGAAGTGTAAAGAGGTGAAAGGTCTTATTTCCATGGGGACAGATGTAGTCTGAAGTGTAATTATTTAACATTTGAAGTTGTTTTTTTGTTTGTTTCTTTGTTTTTTAATGACCTTGGTGTATAAAAGAATTTCAAAGCAAGCATTGGTTCCCAGGCTTTAGGAATAACTGCTTAAAATGATGGTTTTGTTTTTTGAAGAGTAAACACTGCCAGTAATAACTGAACTAGCCAAACGGACAAGTCTGTCAGAAGTGGTGTGACTTAGTTTTATTGAAAGCCTTTTTTTTTTTCTTTCTATTTTTTCTTTCAGAATGCTCTCTGGGTGAACAGGTGGTTGCATGCTTCCCAGAAAGGTGGTTCCAAAATCATGGAAGTGGGTGAACACTCCCTGAGTTTGTGAACTTCTGCCAGCATTTGGTTCAGTGAGCACGTATGCTTCACAGGAATAACCACAGGTAACAAACAACATGTTCTTTGGGATGCAGCACTTCCTCATATTCTTTATGTTCATATTTCTTTTAGGGACATGGTTCAATGGGCATGGTGGTGATGGGTTGACATTTGGACTAGATGATCTTTGTGTTTTTTTCCAACCTTAATGATTCTATGATTCTTAAATTCCTCAAGCCTCATGCATTTAACACTTTCAGTGATGTACTTCCAACATCTACGTACAACTAAAGATGCAATCCATAATGTAAAATGGATCGCTTTTGCAGTACTAGTTCAGGCTAGTTTGAGGCTCTAGACGTTGGGTGCAGTTAGAGGTCAGTGTAGCTCAAGGCATGTTTTAGCTTTATTGATTTTGAAGTCAGGTGTGAATGTGTTGCTATGTCAACTTGTTTTTGTAATAGTGATGAAACTGAAGAAGTTGTTCTCCTGTTGGTGAAAGTCAAGGCTCTGCGTATTGCTGAAGAGCTCACTGAAGAGTGCAAATGGGAACATCTTAAATCTGTGATCAGGAAATAAGGATTTCTTTGAAGCAGCAGTTCTTTTACTGAAGCAAGCCTGATGCTCACTCTAAAAAAGTGGTAACGTTTAATGATTGGACTGCCTGCAGTTGTTTTACTGTGAAGTATTTTGTTTTGTTTTGTTTTTTTTCCCAATGTCTTCAGATGCCATCTACTCCTAGATAGAATCACAATCATCAGTGTGAAGTGCAGGTGTTCTGAAATATATGACGAAGCCTCATTGCTTTGTTCTTTTGGGAAGGATGACTGCAGTAAGTGCCTGTAACGTTACCACTGCTGGTGAGCAGACAACTTCACAAGCTGTTTTCAGTACCACACCAAATCACTCTGACTCGGGAGTCACTGAACTCTAACTTATTGTCCACTTAATGAGATAGCTCTACCAAACTCACAGTGAGTTCTTCTTAGCTTTTTGATCCCGACACAGAAGCAGGAATTCTGCGTGCAGTGAGAAGTTTGATCTGTGAAGATCTACTGATGGTAAACGGCAGTTCAGGAAGGTAAGAAGTTGCACAGGAGAACGTCTTAACTACACTTACTCTTCTCCAGAGTATGATTTGTAGTGGAGCTTTGTACTTGAGACACAGACTGGACTTTGTGCACAGACTTGGAGCTGTCACCCGCCCTCATTTATCAGACAAGCAGAACAACAACTCCAGTTACCTTCTAGTAATCGGCTCTCTAAGGACATTTACCTTTTGCTTCCCTGTAAGACCCATTAAACCTCATTTTGTTGTACCCATGTTAGATTTCTAATGTTGTGTAACTTGTATAAGTGCAGTAAATATTACTGCTGCAGAATAAAAAGGATGTTTTCTTGTAGAAACAGCAGGGTGTCACAAATTCTGCTAAGTTTGCAATTGCCTGCTTCTCTAAAATGTTATGTATGTGTCTTCCATTTAACTCTTGGGGGCTTTTTATTCCCTATGGTTTTTCTGTTGTTTTTTATTACAGAATATGTGTTTTTGTAAACTATTTTAATTGTAAATAGCATTCATCAGTGTTATAGACAACAATGACTTTTAAAATAAAAGCAAAACCATTATTTTGAAAAGTAAAGATGTTTTTGTGTCAATGAGACTTTTAACGCTTTCAAGTCTTGAACACAACAGGAATGTTATGTGAAGTATGGAAAAAAACTGTGGCACTGCTGGCGCTTCATTATCTGCAGGATTTAGGAGTTCTGTTGTAAGTAATTGTGCACTTCTACTTTCCTGAGTGCAAAGAAAATACAACTGATAAGTAATCGGCTGAAGCATGTGATCTCCGTGCTTGCTTTTGTCTCCTCTGCTTCCTTATTCGTGTGGAAAGTTGCTCCCAAAGAAATTAGCCTTGTGCTGCTATGAAATTGGAATAGGTTCTATCACGCTTTACCTCTGTAGAGGCTTCTTCCAGTGGCTGCAGACGTCACTTGTCATGACTGGTAAGCAGGGGAAGGCGATTTTTACTGGAGCTCAGAAGCCCCATCCCAGTTGAGTATCTTTGAGAACCTACTGTGCCACTTTGTGGTGAACCTTGCACCCATTCACACAATCTGACTGGAGTAACAGCTAATCTGGCTTCATTCTTGCAAGCTGGTTTCAAGACCTTGGTATTACTGCTTTGTTGTCAGGTTACTATTGGTGCTTTATCAGATGTCATTTCAAAAGTGCCTTTACAGGACAGCTAAGCAGCACTTACTCTCAGATTGTCCAGCTGGGCTTCTGTACATCTGCTTCCCTGCCATAGCCCCCTTCTGAACCTTCTGAGTGAAGCATTTTCACAATTGGCCCCTGTCTACTTGGCAAGGGCAGAAGAAACAGTTATTTGGAAGTGACAACACAATAACTGCAAACCCCTTCTGTTAGTTGTGATTTAGAAGGGAAGGCAGAAGCAGGGCTGAACACACTGTGACACTGGTCATAAAAGGGAATGTTTGTTTTCAGGACCGGACAGTTTAACATTCAGACAAGAACTGCTGAAATTTCACTGTCTTTTATTTGCATACAAAACTTGAAAACTGACCATTCTTACACTGAACTCAAAGCTGTTACTTGTTCTGCTCTTCATTCACTTCCCTCCATATTTTTTCCTCTATTTTGAAGTATTGTACTCTCGCAGCATATCGAATTCCAGCCAGGGCTGCTTCCACTTCTGTGCTTCCTTCATTTTTTTCTCGGGTAGCTCAAATTTTATTCCTTTAATGTTGTATTTCGGCCTCTCCCACCGTTTTGACCATGGTTGAGGTTTCATTCTGACCTGCAGCTAGAGGGAAAGATTTTTTTTAAAAAAGAAAAAAGGTATTAAAAGGTCAGAAGGTCAGAATTCTGACTGTGAAGCAAAGCAGTGAGACAAGTGCTGCTTTAAGAGAAGAAAGCAGCCCGATCTGTCAGCAAACTAAGGGACTACTGGACACCAGTGGGAGAAAAGGGTTTTGGGGGCTGTGTGGCTGTTATGTTTGTCCATATACCTAAATAACACTGATTTATTACACCGTCCTTAAGTTGATATGCTGTTAACTCTCTTCTACGCTTCTAACTCTGTTACTTACTAAGGAAAAAAGAATATGACAGCAGCCGTTCCTCCTTTTCCCTGTAAGCTAAGTTGGATAGCATTCTTTTACCAGTCTGCCAGACCTTCTGAGATGCACATCTTGCTAACTGCTCCTTCCACCCTCCACAGCAGTAGCATTAGGTTTCCATAGCGCTGGCTGTTCTGTCTGCACAGTGTAATACAGAGGCATCTGCAGGCCATTACTCCTTGCACGTCTCCTAAGTTACCTACTGAGGAAGGCAGGTACTTTGGTTATAAATGTTCTTTCCCAACAGGAGTAGCATTAAAGTACCAGATTTTACATGCTTGTATCACCTTGATAACTACCACAACCAAAAGCTGTTTCACAGCCTTCCAGGCCATTGTAGAATGGCCACTTGGAAGAGACTCACAAGGATCATAGGAGTTCAACCCCTGCCTCCACATAAAACCAACCCCTGCCTCCACATAAAACCAGCCACAGTATGTCTGAGAGTGGTGTCCAAAGGCTCCTTGAACTCTGGCATATTTTGTGCATGGTCAACCTCTGGTGCAGAAGCTTTTCCACCCTGACCCTCCCGTGATGGAGTCCTCCATCTGGTTCTGAAATGGAGCCCTGCAGAAACCCCAGGTGACTGCTCACCATCCTGATATAATCCCTGTATCAGTCAGAAAGTTAACTAAATTATCGCCTACGTTCCCACTAAAAAATTAAACTCCTGCCTTGTTTACAGGAATTTCTTCATGGTCTAAATGAGACACAGATGAAAAAAACACTTTTTTCATCACTTGATAGTAAAAGATAATAATTTTTTTCCTACTGTTTTTTACAAAGAGCTGAGGAGAGCCTACAGGAGACACCACATTCAAGTGGTTATCTTGTGTTGGCAAAGCTTAAGGGGACTCTTAAAACTCTTTTCTGCTCCGATGAATTATACTGTGCCATAGAAATCTCCTTATGCTCTGGAGTTCAACAGTCTGGCAGCTAAGTTGAAGGCACACTTCCTGACACAGTACTGGCCAGAGGGCCACTACCAACAGATTATTTGCATGGGGTCACTGTGTTTCAGACAGCATGGAGACTTGGCCTCAGAGCCAGGGAATGGCTTGAACACCTCCAGGGACAACAGTTCCACCACCTGCCTGGGCATTCCGAGAGGACATTTTTCCTAGTATCCAACCTGAACCTCCCCTGGCACAACTGAAGGCCATCACCTCTTGTCCTCCTGCTGCTCCTTGGGAGGAGAAGCTGACTCCCACCCAGACACAACCTCCTTTCAGGTAGTGGTGCAGAGAAATGAGGTTTCCTTTGAATCTCCTCCAGACTGAACAATCCCTGCTCCTTCAGACACTCCCATAATATTGTGCCCCAGATCCTTCACCACTCTGTTGCCCTTCTCTGGACGCGATCCAGGGCCCCAGTGCCTTTCTTGTAGTGAGGGGCCCAAAACTGAGCACAGTACTGGACGTGCAGTTCCACCAGTGCTGAGAACAGCCGGCAGATCGCTTCACCAGTCCTTCTGACTGCACTATTTCTGACACAGGCCAGGATGCTGCTGGCATTCTTGGCCACCTGGGCACACTGCTGGGTACGTGCAGCCAACTGTTGACCAATACCCCCAGTGTGCAACGTATCACATCGTCACTCTCCTCTCAGAGGCAGCACCGCCACTTTAAACACTGTGCCACTTAAAGCAGTGCAGGTGGGTTTTGGAGACATGAAAAATGCTTAGCACAAGAGGAATTCCATTTCACAAACAGGAATACCTGCACTCAGCTCCCAGCTGACCTCGAGATGTGAGGCAAAGGCAGAGGCAGGGCCCGTGTCTCTGTCACCTTCCGACACGCGCTTTTCGAGTACCAATGCCTCAGAGCCCTGAGGAATCTGAGGGCGGCCCCCACCGCGGCCTACCCCTTCTACCTCCTCTCCTCTCTCTGCTTCTGCTTGTCAATAATGACGGGCTTCGGGGGCGGATGGAATTCTGTGGGCTCTCCATCGCCGTTCATTCGACACATCGAGGAAGAAAACCACCCGCTGAAGATAAAACGCTCAGAAAAACACCGTTCTCAAAAGGCACCGTTCCCCACAGCCTCGCAGCTCAAACCCCCCGCAGGCGGCCGCCATAGTGACTACGAGTACTTCCGGTCCGCCGGCGCCAGAGCGCAGGGTGGCTACGGCAAGCTCGGAGGGCCAAAACTGCCCTCAGCGCGAAGCGGAGCTGTGTGTCGCTCTACTCCTAACCCCTTCTGAGCTCTGTTCATGATCTGATGGGTGTATTTGAAGTGGAGGGTATTTGACACTGCTTAGAGAAACGAGGGGCCTGTGAAAAAAAGGAGCGTGCTGCATTTTGTGGCGCAAGATGTTCTGGGAACTGCTGCTAACAATGCCCAGCAGGCTTCCTTTTTGCTGGGGAGAGTTTTAGCAAGGATTTTTTATATGAAAAGAGTTCATCCTATATTTCCTTTCCACTGACCTTCCGTCGTACTGCTTGAGAAATTGCTATGTCTTGCTGTAGAGAATGCACATGCACCTGCACCTGTATCTGCACAAGGAATCATCTAAACATCTCTGTAGGTGTTTCTTTTTGGCACTGGGATGGAGCTGTGTGGAACACAGACTTGGATGAATCTTCAGTCGGGTGCAGGGACGCGTAATGCTCATCTTAGATGTCACGCTGACAGCAGCAGTAGAGAGGCAAATGTCATAGGGTTTCATGTTTTTTTTTTTTTTCCTTTTGTTTCAGTCCTCACCGTGGAAGCATAGAAGCGTTACCCAGACCAATTGAGCATTTCTCACATGCGCTTTCTACCAATGACACACGGCAGTGGAAGTCAGCATCAGAAGCATCTGTAACAGCCCTGCAAAAGACTGGTGAGAGTTACCCTGGCAGCCTCTTTTGGCAACCTCAGCTCTCTGCAAGCTGTTAAACTGTGTCGTAAGTCCTCCCGTGGTGCTGACTCAGCTCTCCCTGTCTTTGGTGTAGGAGAGCTGGTCTTCAGCTCCTTCCTGTTTCCTGCCTATCTGCTCCCTGCTTTGCCCATGGCCCAGTGAGCCTTTTATTCCTCGCCCCCAGATTTGCATGTGTGGATAAGAGCATCTGCTTATGTACGTTTCTTTTCCAGCTGTGGTGTCAGGCTGAGCGACAGCTCCCAGCCGAGCTTGTGGTGAGCGAGACATGGAGTAGGTGGAGATGGAGTTCTCTGTGTCACTAAAGCATGAGCTTGATGGCTGCCATGAGCCAAAGCAAGAGAGTTTGTGTGTTTGATTTCTGTGTTGGGCTGAGCGGGTAGAGCAGGGCAAGGGGGCTGATTTGGACGTGCTGCTTTCCCAATACGGTGCTGTTTGCGTGGCAGTGCTTCTGGCGTTGCAAATTGTGTCAGATGTCAATGAATTCCTTGGAATCTGTTGAGTTGACTTGTGCAGGTTTCATTGTGGAGCTGAACCCTTCCTGGCCGCTTGTGTGCATAGCCATGGCCTTTGCTTCTTTCTTGCCTTTTTTTCTTGGTTGCGTTTGGCACTGTGCAAGCCGTGAATTGCCAGGGAAGAGCTGGAAGTGCTCTGGAGTTGTGGGGGACAAAGCGCCAAGAAGCAGCGTGCAGCTTCAAAGCTCCAAAGTTTGGAGAGATGAGAGATGTGCTGCCTGGTGCAGGACAAGGCGCTTTCCATGAAGACCTGAGATCTGCGCTCAAACTGCATCCAAAGCAACCCAATGCCCCGTGCTTGTTGTACCCGGAGGTATCGGTGCCAGGTGTTGCTGCTGTGTTTGCCATGCCATTGTGTCGGCAGGGTGACGTTCATGGGGTGCAATGCACTCAGTCATTCAAAACATCCTTGCAGATGTTCCTAGTGAGGGGCATGTTTCACTGACACTGCAGGTTGTTTTCTGGAAAATGAAAGGGTGGGCTTGTGTACCTCCAGATGGTTTTCATTTCCTGCTGTCCATAGTGCACGTCATGTCTGCTGCCATTGCCCCACGGCCCTGTTGTGGTTTAAGCCGGTGGGTGGCTGAGCACCACACAGTCTTTTGCTTACTGCCCCCTTCCCGGTGGGATGGGGGAGAGAATTATGGGGGAAAAAAAAAGAAGGTGGAAGTAATGTGTTGAGAGAAATCTCTTTCCAAAGGTAGAGAAAAGGACAGAAGTAATGGATGCACACACACACACACACACACACACACACACACACACATGAATGTATGTAAGAAGTGATGTAGAAGCAGTGGCTCAGCATCTCCCAAGCAATGGGCAAGCAGAGGAAGAGAGTGAGATGAGCTCCCACCCCGTCCATAACCCCTTCCACCTGATGTCATATGGTATGGAATATCCCTTTGGCCCGTTGACATCAGCTGTCCTCACTTGGTTTCCTCCCAGCTCCTTCTTGAGAGCTTTGCTGAGAACGGCCTTGGCTCTGTCCAGGTCTGCTTCTCAGAAACTATAAACACGAGAGTGTTCTCACTGTTGTAGCATCATAGCAGACACTGAAGAAAAATGGATCCCACCTGAGACTAAGACAGCCCCCCAGTGTCCGTGCAGCGAGCCGTGTGGGGCTGCAGGTCGTGCATTTCCCTGGCAGCGTTGGCCAGGGGTGCTGGGGAGGTTTGCGTGCTCAGCTTGGGCATCGCGCTGCTGTGCCTGTCAACACAGCATGCTTCGTGCTCTCCGAGCAGCAGAACAGCGTTTCATCACCAAGGTGCCGAAATATTTACTAGAACCCGATGCATTTGTGTCTCTGAGGCTGGGTTTACCCTACGAGCGCTTCTCGAAGGAGCTGTTTTGATTCCTTTGCCCGTGTGCGAGACGCGCTTATCCCACTTGTGTTCTGTGCTTTGGTATTACTCTTGGTGGACAGAAGGAGCTGGTGGATTCAGCAGCAGTAGATTCTGTTGGTTTCCTCTGTGCTGCTTCATCCCTAGAGCTCGCTGCTGCACGGAAGAGTACAAGCGTGTTTATCCCAGGGCTGCTGTAAAGGGGAGCCCGGTTGGCATAGCAGTGAGCAGCAGCTAACGGGCTGTGCAGAGGAGGGCTTTGCAGAAGGAGCAGGAGTGCCTGCGTCCATCTGTATCCTCGGATACGTTCTGGCAGTGAGGCAGCAGCTGTGGCCACAGTGACTGAATGCAGACTTGGCAAGACCCCCAAGGCTTGGGGCTGCCACGTGGCGTTTCCTAGCCCTACCCTCCTTTATATGCCTGGCAAAGCACAGCCACCCTGCACCCAGGGCAAGCGTTTGTCTTAGTGTCATGTTTCATGCTGTCTTGTGAAGCTCAGGCACTGGGGGCAGCTTCCCCCCAAAGAAAAGGAGGAGGAAATGAGGTCGTCATGGAAGCCAAAAGGCAAAAATGCACTCGGGAAAGAAACTGGTGAAGCAGTCTAGTAGTAGTGCTATTTTTCTCTTCCTTTATTTCCATCCAGGTGAAAGAGATGGCTGCTCTAAGCCGCCCTTGGGTGCAAAGAAGGACCCTAGTGTGGATTTGCCATAGGCCCAGCAAGAGGCTCAACAGCACCAAGCGCCGGGTCCTGCACTTTGGTCCCGACAAGCCCATGCCAGCTTCTCCAGGATTTGGCTGGGATGGAATTCCAACCACGCACTGATTTCTCGAACGCTGGGGTGCCCTTTTGGAATCCTGTGGTCTTGTGAAGTGGTCTTGCCTCCCCACCTTGTCCGTCCATGGTGGAGCAGCCGGGTGGCCCTTAGTGATGTCATAAGCGGCTAGAATGAGGGGAGGAGCAGCGCGTGCTGCTTCCCTTCATTGGAGCGCTTGAGCTCGGCGTGAGTACGTGGCTTGTTGCACTTGTGCATCTACTGAGTGTGTTTGTCTTCATCCCGTCTTGCGCAGCGCGTTGTAGGTAAGCTGAGACGGTGCGGGATAGACGGGTGGGCAGCAAGGGCTTGAGAAGTGCTGGCTGGCAGAGCTCCTAGGATCATATTTCTTCGTCTGGACCGTATGAGGCCATTTTCCCCCAGGCCATCACTTCCAAAGCCATCCATCAAGATGGCATTTGTCCCACGGTTTTTCCCTCGCCTTCCTTGCTAAATTGTGGAGGCTCACTGACCTGCTCTTTCTCCCTCCCCTGCCCACCCTCCGCCTGCTCCCTTGGTGCAGCTTTTGCTCGCGGAAGATCAGAGCAAAGTGACAAGGAACGGCTGCGGGTTCGAGGATCTTCTTCTCCCTTGTTCTGATCTCTTGCCAGGTACGTGCCATGTTTTGTATTGCCACATGGTTCAGCAGCCCGTGTTTAGTCACACCGTGTGTAGTAACACAGCCTCGTCCAGCTGAAATGCAGCTCTGGTCACATGTGGGTTTTTTCCACTTCCTCTCCAGCTCAACCCTCAGCAGGATGCTGCCTGTAGTGCTGGGAGCAGCTAGTGTGAAGGAAGGCAATCCCTTAGGCCAAGAGCCCTAGCCGCAGTTTGTGCAGAGCTGCACAGCATGAGCCAGGGGCAGAAGCGTGCATGCTTTGGCTGTGTGAGTGTGCCCGACAGCTGTAGGGAGCACAGCGGGCATGCAGGCAGAGGAAATGCGTGGGCAAGGCTGCGGCCGGCGCTGGTGGTGAGGCTGCTGCTGGGAGCCGGGGGCTGGGGAGCAGCTCCAGCCCCAGCAGTGACACCTCTCCCTGGCCTGCTACTGCGCTCTCAGCGTGCTGCGGGCAAATGCATCTGCTGCTTTTTGCCAGAGTCCCCATCTGCTAGCAGAGGGACAGCGACTTGGTCCAATGCTGCGTATTGCAACGGCTGTCCCATTTGAATAGACTGCACAGTGGTTGTTTCTAGAACAGCTGCCTCCGCCAGTGGACAACTGAGAGTAGTTCTGAAGAAGTCTCTCAATCCAGTGCTGTGTGAACACAGGAAATGTGTTTCTTTTCTGTTGCAGCTTGTCGCGCCTGCTGTGATGGGCATCGCGAGCAGCGAGATCAGCCGTGGGCCTGACCGGGCGTTGACGGAGGTACAGTGTGAAGCTCTGCTTGGTCTCTGTTCCCTGACTTGAGCCAGCAGAATGAGCCACCGGTGTGCTCTCCTGCTTTTCAAGAGAGAGAGCATCCTTCCGGCTCTCTCGGTGTCCCTGAAGAGCTGCCTTAAAAGCTTCATTGCCTTGCTAGTGGCATCGAGATGGCACCCTGAAATCCTCCTTGTTTGTCCTCAGCTCCTCACCATGGCCTGTGCAATCTGTTTCAGCCTGAGAACCAGGGGAAGCCTCTGCTGGTCCGTGAGGAGTCATCTCTTAATATTCCAGCTATTGCTGCTGGCCATGTTATTAAGAGATACGTTGCCCAGGCAGCGGATGAGCTCTCCTTGGAGGTAAGCAGATAAAGAAGGCGTTCCTTGTTGTCACGGACAGAAGAGTATACCGTGTGAATGCATCAGGAATATTCTCAGACACGTTCAGAATGCCTTGTGAGGCAAAGCCCAGAAGATGCAGGTCCAGATAGGACTTGCACTGGGTTGGATGCAGGGAGGAGTTCAGCCATGTCTAAAAGAAGTTTTGATTTGGCATGCTTGCACTGTATTCTGTGTGGTGTGTAAGGCAGTGACTCTTGTACCTCCACGTTCAGCTTTCTGACGGGAAATGCCTGAAGAGCTGCCCCGGTGCAATTGCTCTCAAGCTGTGCGCTCTTTGGCAGTGCAGAAGAAGGGCGTCATTTCAGCTGTGCTTTCCTCCCAGCTGTGCTGACGCTGGGATTGATGTTGCAATCTCTTGCAGGTGGGAGACCTGGTGTGCATTACTGCTATGCCAGCAAAGGAGCAGAGCCCCTGGTGGAGAGGCAAGCGTGGCTTTCAGGTAGGCACAAGTTTCAGACTCCTGGGCGCAATTGCAGTCAAGTGAGGAACGTCAGCTTAGAGCTGCTCTGCCCGCACAGGGTGGCTTCTGGACGTCAACAGTTTCCCTGTGTCGCTGTCAGAGGACTTTCCCTTTGGCTCTGGGCTTGGGTGGGAAACTGTCTCCTCATGTGACTTAGAAGCAAGAGCCTCTCGTGCTCCATATGCAGTCAGATGTTGACCACCTCTGTCCTTAGTACAAGCACGGAGGACAGAGCCATCTTCTGCGGAACCAAGTATTGCTTTTGTAGGTCTTCTGGCTGCAAATGCTGGACGAGGATTACTTTTCTGCAGGCCATTCTTTGTTGGTGCAACAGTCGAGGCCTGAGAAACGCTGCATCCAGTATTCCATCACTCTTTCTTTTCTTCTTACAGGTTGGGTTCTTCCCCGGTGAGTGCGTGGAGCTCATTAGTGGAAAACTTCCTGAGGCCCTCCTCAACTCAGCGCCAAAGCCAGGTACGGATGTTACATGTGATGGCGCGGGGAAGTCACATGGAGTATTCTTCTTCTGGGTGTGTTCTGTGTTGAATACCTCCTTGATCCATCCCACGTTCTCCTCTGTGTTGATGATCCTTCCTGCATCCCACGGGGCGTAGGGCTGCTGTTTTGTAGGCAGTGAGAATGAGGGCTTGGGCAAATGCTCGAATCCTTGTAGAATGCAGTGTTGGCAATGTTCTTGCCGCTTTGACGTGCTCTGTAGCGTGTGTTTCCGCTCAGCCTGGTCGCACTGAGCCCAACCTGAAATGAACTGGTTTCTTCCTTTTGTTGTGCAGTGCCAAAGAAGCGTGGCAAGCTCCTCAGCTTCCTTCGTTCCTTCGTGAAGGCCCGCCCAAAGGAACCGAAGCAGCGGGAGATGGAGCTGGAGAAGGAGAAGGAAGGGGTGTTTGGCTGTGACCTGGGAGAGCATCTTCTCCACTCTGGCCGTGATGGTAAGGAACAGCCCATTCCTGAGAGCTTCCTCTCTCTGTTGGGCATGTAAAGATGAAAGAAAGGGAGATCGTGTCTAGCAAGGGGCAGGTTGATAGCGGTGGAGAAACGTGAAAAGGGAGTTGAAGGCTGCAAGGGAAGCTGAGGCTAATGCTCACAGGAGACCAGCACACTTGTATTTGCTTAAAGCCAAAGGTGTAAGCCAATGCCACGCTAGCCTGAAAACCAAGGAAGCCTTTTGGCCCAAGAGAGTGTAGTGCGTCAGTTTCCTAGCTCTTCTGGACATGAGGTTTCACGCCTCCATTGCGGTGGGAGCTGTGATGGGACTTGTGGCAGTGTCTCTGGCTTCCCCAGAATTACTTTCTGCAGGCTGCTTGGCAGGTCCTGGCATTTCTTGAAAGCCAAGAACACGTCCGTGTCCAGTTTTGTCCCCGGCTCCTGCCTGCCAGAGACGTCTGCGACAGCCTTTTTTCTCCTCTACGGAGGAGGCAAGCAGTAGCCCGGCTGGGCTTAGTGGATGGGATGTGACAGGGGCAGCGGCTGAAGCAGGACTTGAATCAGGAGCTCAGCTAAGCGCTGGCCCTTGTTCTGTAGTCCCCCAGGTCGTGCAGAGCTGCGCTGAGTTCATTGAGCAGCACGGCGTGGTGCAGGGGATCTACCGCCTGTCCGGCGTGGCGTCCAAGATCCAGAAGCTGCGGTAAGAGTGCTTCTGGACTGTATGTTGTCTTGCTTTGGAGTTGTTTTCCTCTTTCTCCAAGCCCTCTGTTTTGGTGTCCTTCTCTCCAGCCATGACTTTGAGTCGGAGCAGATTCCGGAGCTCACCGTCCGGGACATTCACAGCGTGAGCTCCCTGTGCAAGATGTACTTCAGGGAGCTCCCGAGCCCTCTGCTGAGCGAGCAGCTGTATGGCAAGTTCTCGGTAAGCACAAGGCAATGGCCTTCATGTCCCTCTTCCCTGCCCCATACACACACACGCCTGCGCACCTTTTTTTGGTCTTTCTTCTGTTGAAGTTGGGGTTTTGATGGACATCCAGTGGGTGTCTCTGTACAACAAGCAGCTCATGCTTCCTGCACACCGGGTGCACCGTAACACCTGGTGTGTGCATCCTGCCATTGGAAATGTGGGAGATGGGAGCAGCAGTGCCCTCTGCAGCTTTGAGGCCCTTTTTCTGTTAGCCCCATACACTTGACTCGCATGATGTGTGTCTCATTCCCTTTCTGCTTTCTTCCAGGACGCTGTTTGTGCCGGTACAGATGAGGAGCGGTTGCTCCGAGTGCAGGAGGTCATCCAGCAACTGCCTGCACCTCACTACAGGTCAGAAAACTGCTGCCCTCGGTGTGGGGAGCTCAGCCCTGCTGCACTTAAGAGGGCGATGATGCGATGGCAGGCTTTGTGTCACACTGGCAACGTGATGCCTGTGTGTGTTGAAGTGGTGGATGGCTGCGTGGGGTGAATGGATTGGGTCAGCTCCTGGGCACGGGGGCACGGCTGGTGCAGCTGATGGCTGCGGCTGTGCTGTGCTGGGGCTTGGTGCTGCAGCGTGGCACTTGGGAAAGCTTGATCTACTTGCTAGTAGCAAGAACAGTGAGGTTTGTTTAGTGAATGTGAGCACGGCGTGCTCAGTGGTGCTGAAGGTTTGGCTCTTGCTTTCCAGGACACTGGAGTACCTGCTGAGACACTTGGCTTGTCTGGCTGGGAGCTGCTCCATCACAAACATGCCCGCTAAGAACTTAGCAATTGTGTGGGCTCCCAACCTCTTCAGGTAAACTTCTTTTTCCATCTCACCACAAGGCTTAGATCTGTTCTCCCCACGGGCACACTTTCGAGAGGAGGACAATTTGTGCTCTCTTGGTTTTGTCAGATGGGGCTGGTGTGTCTTTGATCACCCGGGAGAATGTCTTCAGTGGCATCACTGCTTGCCCACTGCGGAAGTCTCCAGAGCCCAACTGGACAGCCTTTGGCTGCCCAAATGCCCAAACGTGGGGAAACGATCTCGGGTCAATGACTTCTCCAATCTGCCTTTTCTACAGATCCCAGCAGAACGAGGCTGCCTGCGCCAGCAGAAGAGCTGCCTGCGTGGAAATGCAGAGGCAGTCGGATGTGGTGGAGTTCATCATCAACCACACCGACGTCCTCTTCTGCTCCAGCTCCACGTCATGCATTGGAGATGGAGCAGGTGAGCGTCTTCCTGCATGAGCTTTGTCTTGATGAGACACCTTGATCAAATGCAGGCCTTCTCCAGGATTGTTGAGATACGCTTTTGCTATCGAGGGGCCAGCAGACTTGTGGGCTTATATGAGAATATGGCATCCTCTGGGGCTGGATGCGGAGAATGTCCAAGCCCAAACTTAAGAAGGAGAAAACCGTCCCTGTCATGGTGATGTTTTACGTGCAGGTGAAGCTTGATGAAAGGGTTTTGACCTCCTCTTTTTCCAGTGGTTCGGATAAGCAAGGCTGAGAGATGTGCGGCACCTCCCCCAGAACTGTGATGGCTGTGCCTCTGCTTTCTGATCCTCCCTCTTAGCTGTGGTCTTCCCTTCCAGGGTGCAGTTCTCCATCAGGGCCGAGGTCTGTGCAGGTGTCTTCTCCTGCCACCAAGCTGCTCACCCTGGAGGAGGCACAGGCACAGAGGGGAGGCCACAGCAGCTCTCCCGCTGTGACAGAGAGCAGGGACATGGAAGTGGAAGAAGGCCCCGCAGCTGCGCGGGGGAAATTCCACACAATCATTGACTTTCCATCTGAAAGGTAAAGAGGACTTTCTTTTCCAGCAGCTTCCTATCAGACTTGGTTGGGTGGGCTTTTGTGGGCTTTTCTCCACTATTGCTAGTGCCAAAACTTGCAGAAAGTACGTGACGCCAATGGTGCGTGTGGTGGTGTACTGAATGTCCCCTCCCTTTGGACTCTGAGGTTCAACTAACAGGCATGCTCTGCATCTGGGCTGACATGGCTGAGGGGAATGTAGCCAGCAAGACTCCATGGCTGAGCTCTAGGAATGGAACCGTTGTCAATCATGTGAATCAAAGCGAGCTTCTAAGTTGTGTTTCAGCAGGAACCAGGCAGTGCTAGGAACAAGCAAGTGTTGGCAAGAGCTCAGGGCAGCTCTTCCCTCACCCTGCACCATGCACGACTCACACCGCTCCCTCTTTTCTCCCTCCAGACCAAGTCCACCCAGCAGGGTGAAGGAATCCCCAGCATGCAGTTGGTGTTCCTGTTTCAGGCCCAGAAAACCATCCTCTGTGGCCAAACGCCAACTGCAGCGCGATGCCAGGGAGCCCTCGGAAACAGAGGTGGTGGTCCTGGCAGGTAAGGGTGCACATCCAGCTGTCAAAACCCTGCTTGTCAGCGCCATGGAATTCATGCTTGGAGTCCACACAAAAGAGAAAGACAAACAACAAAAGCGCAACAGTTCCTTTCGAGACAGTGCTCCTCCTGTTGCTATTGTCTTGTTGGCTTTGTCCTGCTGCCACTGCATAACAAATCTCAAGAACCACTCTCATCATTCAGCTTGTGCAAGTTTGCCACTAACTGTTTGCCTGTGTATCTACTCCTTCCTAGGTGAACCGAGCCTTCGTCCACGCAGAAGAGCCAGAGCGTATAGCGATGGTTCACTGTGTGCTGGTATCAATGGACAGCTGCTAGGAAGCACAAATCGCTGCAGCTCGGATGACAGCCTTCCGTATAACACCAGTGATGGAGTGAAGGTGCTCATCCAGGTGGAAGCCCTCATCTCTCCTGGCTGTACTGTAGACGCTGACCTGAGCCTGCTAGAAACAACAGTCACCGAGCTGGACTGTGACTGGGCACCATTGCAGTGCAGCCCAGCCCAAGCACAGCCCGAGTGCCCCGACAGCAGCAGCTCCATGCAGGAGCAGGTCAGCGTCAGCCAGGAGGAGCCGAGCCTGGTGGAGGGGGACGTAGAATCAGAGCTCCAGTCCCAGGCACCGGGCAGCAGCACGAGCTCTGAGCGCCTCTCTCCTTCCCAAGAGGGATGAGTCCCACATGTACACCGGACCTCTCAACCAAAGGTCCTCCTGGCTCTTAGGGAATAAAAGTATGCTGGTGCTGGATCAACGCCTTGACTGCCTTCTGAGTCTTCATTCCCAGGGATTGGGATGGATGCAAGCAACAGCAAGGCAGCTCATGTTGCAAGGCTATGGCTGTGGGCTGTGCGTGCAGCAGAGCTGCGGGTTTGTTCCCATTTTGTCTGGCTGTGGGATGCCTGCAGCGAGAGCTGTGCTCCCGTAGTGTATGGTAGCAAAGAATCTCCAGCATCCGGAATGCTGCTGATGATCATGGCCAGCTTCCGTGCTATGGCTGTGGCTTTGTGATGCTTTTGACTGAGGGATGCCTCGGCTGGTCTCCGCCAGCTCTCTCCTCTCTCCCGCCGTGTCCATTCGTGGCTCCCAGCTACGAGCTGGCCCTGCAGAGCATCTGCAGCCCTGTCAGCATCAGCATCCAGCAGCGGCAGGAGGAGCTCCCCGTGAGCAGCATCTGCCCGTCCCTCCCCCGGGCTCTCATTGGTCAGCGGCATCTCTGTCCCTCCCCCGGCGTCTCATTGGTCAGCGGCAGCTCTGTCCCTCCCGCGGCGTCTCATTGGTCAGCGGCATCTCTGTCCCTCCCCCGGGCTCTCATTGGTCAGCGGCAGCTCTGTCCCTCCCCCGGCGTCTCATTGGTCAGCGGCAGCTCTGTCCCTCCCCCGGTGTCTCATTGGTCAGCGGCAGCTCCGCCGGCTCCCATTGGCTGAGCCGCCGTGCGCGGGATCGGCCGTTGGGAGCCGGCAGTGTCAGGCGCGGCTCTCGTCAGCGAAGCGCCGGTCCGGCAGCCCGGGCCGCCCCGCAGGAGAGCGCGGCGTCAGCCGGAGCTGTCCGGGCAGCAGCGAGCCGGAAGCCGCGGCACAACGGGAGCGAGTGCTGAGGACAGCTCCGCCGGAGGTGTGCGGGAAAACGGGAGCGGGAGAGGGAGAGGGGCCCTGCGCGGCCCCCCAAGCACACTGCCCTTTCCTCCCCCGTGGACCCCCCGTGGGGTTGGGCTGTGGGATTGGGATGAGGGCTGTGGGATGGGTGATGGGATTGGGACGGATGGAGGCCTCGGGTCCCCCAGCGCCACAGTGCTGCTGCCAGCATCAGAACAGTGCCCCACCCCCAACCCCTCCAGCGCTGCACCCGGTGACCCCAGACCCCCTGCAGCCAAGCAGAACCGGGGCTAAGGTGGGCTGTGGCTACTGGGAGCTGCGAGGAGGCTATCAGGGGGATATAGGGCTACTGTAGGGGGCTGTGCAGGGACTGTTAAGGCGTATGGGTCTATAAGGAGCTGAGGGGGACTCTAGGGGGGATCTGGGGCTGTGGTGAGCCATCGGAGGATTTGTGGCTATAGGTGGCTGTGGGGAGGTTATGGGTGGGGTGGTATATAGCCAGGCTGCCCAGGGAGGTTGTGGATTGTCCTTCTCTGGAGATATTCCAAACCCAGCTGGATGCCTACAGTACAGCCTGCTGTATGGAGCCTGTTTTGCGGCGGGGGGGTAGGGTTCCATGATCTCTAGAGGTCCCTTCCATCTCCTATGGTTCTGTGATTGTGTGATTGTAATCGTTGCTTCTTGCAGCAGTAGAGTGTTTCAGAAGAGAGAAAAAGATGGCGGCGGTGAACTGGCTTTCTGTGGATGGTAAAGCTGTGCTGAGAACTGGGCTGACTATTGCAGCTGAAAATGCGTGCCAAGAGTGCAGGCGCAGTGGAATAACTTTTCCGTGTAGGTTGAGCTTGTGTAAGGTAGGTGTCCTTGCTAGGTGAGCTTCTGCTTTAAAGCATCAAGTTGTAATTTGAAAAGCCAGGTTGCCAGTTCTTTCTTTCCCCAAGTGATTTTTTAGCCGGGAGAGATTGGAGGTGCTGTTTGGTGATGGAAGATGGAGAGAGGAAAAGCAAGTAAAAGGCATGCTGTGCATAGCCACCACATGCCATGGGCACCGTTGTCGTCCTGCACAAAGGAGGAGCAGCTCAGCAAGCTTGGCCTGGGCCGTGGGAAGGAGCATACAGACATCTGGACCAACCGGCAACGAGTTAGTTGTGCAGGTTGGTTGTTTTCTGCTGTTTGTCCCACAGTCCTGTTGCTCAGTGGTAGATTTGTTCACGTTCAGCGCTAGCAGGAATGTCCCCGAGCATTTTTGCTTCAGCTGTCGCAACGCTTTGTTCCCTTGCTGCTGGGCTGGGGCGTTTGAAGAATGATGCATGTGCTGATGCTCAGCCAGGCTTTGGGGCTGAGTCTGCAGAGCAGGGTATGTGTGTGGCAGGAGTGAGGCTTGTGGAGGAGCAGGCCAGGTGGAATCCAGTGCGCTTTGCTGTTGTTCTCAGTGCTTGTTTTTGCTCAGAAGGGCCGGTGGTGAACCTCATGAAGCAATGCCTGCAGACAGAGTTTGCGGAGCAAGAGGTCCTGCAGGCCTTGTGTGACGCCCATGGAGCTGTAGCGAGGCTGCGTCAGTGTAGAAGAGCAGAAAATCCCCGGAGGCGTGAAGGTGAGCTGTGGGCTCCAGTAGTGCAGGAGGGGACGTACGTGCTCAGGGTTTGGCTGCTTCTGCGTGTGTTAAGTGAGTGTGATAGCACTGCTTGGTTCATTTGTATGTGTATGGAACAAGTGTGACATCCTTTCTGCTGGAGTCGTGTGGAAGGAGTCCTATGTGTTTGCGACCTGACTTGAAGCCAGTGGGCATCACGGAGGAGTAGGGGAAGGGGATGAGGCGAGTCAAGCTGGTGTAAGAGCATGAGGCGTAGGAACAGGAATCTCTTTGGCCGATCTGAAGTGCTGCCCTTCTCTTTTTGGTTTAGGAATCTCTGTGTGCTTTTTAATGAAGAACAATCTCATTGTTCATCTTGTGAGCGAATTCATTCAGGCCTGTTAGTTGGTGCTGTTCTCTCCATGTAGCTGCAAGTGAAATGGATACTTCTGGTGTGATGTGCGGCACCCTCCCATCTTCTCAGAAGAACCAAGTTGGCAAGGCCTGGCTCCGGGTTGGTGAGCTGTGCCCAAGGTGAGAGAGGTGTCTGTTCTGGGCTTGATGTGTGGCAATCAGACCGTATAGGCGGTATAGGATATAGAGCAGGCATGTGTTTCTTGGTGATGCGCGTACTCCCTGGTGCAAGGGGGATCGCTCCACCTAACATTCACACTAACTTGCCCTGTAGACATCTAATCAGCTCCCTGCCCCGTGTTTTCGAGCTGCTCTCCAGCCCTTATCTCGATGGCCTTCATCCTCCCTGTTATTCCTGACCTAGTGTCTGTGAAAGTGCTTGGAATCCCTTGTTTTCTAACACTCTCTATCTAAACTCCCTTTGTTTGCCTCTTATTTCTACTTTGTGCAGCTACTCTCCCTTTTCTTGCTGTGAGGCCCTTCTCTCTCTAACTGCAGGCTCCTGTTCTCACTCTTCAGTTCCCCCCTTTTCTATAGTCTAGCAGGGCTTCTACCTGCTAGATCATTTTGATTCTGTTCTACGTGTCCCAAAATAGGCCCTACTTCCCACCTTTGGCCTCAATGCATGTCTCTTCCATATCTCCTTTTTCTTTCTAGTACTCCGGCACAGGCAGGCAGAGCATCTCATCATGACACAGGTAAAACCTCCCAACAGCACCTAGAGGATGCAAACTAGGAAGAGCTGCTTTAACCATCCTAGACTCAGTAGCCAGCTAGTATGCAAGTTCCTTAAATCTCCTTCGCAGCTGGGGTCATCCTGACTTGTCCTGTGCAGGACTTTGGTCTGTTCCCAAACTTTCCATCAATCTCTCTCGATTCTTAAATCCTTCTTGCTGTAAGCACAGCGACTCTGACTTATTACTGTGCATACCCCTCCTTCCTTGGCTGTTAATCGGTCTAGTGCCATCCTATTCTGGAGCACTGCTTTGGATAAAGGGGATACTTCTTCTTGGATTGCTCGTAATGCATCCGTTGTGCCATTCTCTATGATTTCCAGAGTTGCAGAGATATTGACTCTAGCTTTTTCTAGCTGGGCAACTCCTAGGGCCGGGATAAGGGCTCTCGGAAAGCAGTGGTATCCCTTGTTCTATATAGCTAGGGGGTTGTATGTACGCTTCGTTTGAATCCCAGGGGTCCTCAGGAGTCCCCGAGGGATCTCCTCATGCACTGTGGTCTGGGCTATTAAGTATCCTGTAGTGCAAGTCCATGTCCAATTTAAAGGTACTGCATTCCGTGCCTGAGCGTCCCCACGTAATCACTATGTGGTATCCATGAGGTAACTGACATGGCCTGGCCATCTTTTCCTGAAGAGTGAACGATGCTCCCATCCCTACAATTCCGAGTATGTTCTTCTCTGAGAGCCAGTGTGACTCGTTATCGATTCTAGGATCACACCCCACACTTTGGTTCCACCCCCAACTACACCCTATGCCTGTCAAGTCCTGTCAGCCAACCCCCACCCCACCTTTACCGTCAGTTTTTCTGTCTGCAGAGATAGACCTAGTAGAGTTAGTAACTAGTCAATGCAATGTAGGTCCCTTTTGTGGCTTGTCTTCTATCCCAAACTTACACTTTCCGTGCTCTAGCCAACCTGGAAGGGTCCAATGTAGTGCCACTATCCCATAAAGGGGCACCTTTCCCTCCCCTCTAGGGAGGGCATTGCATATCCAACAAGATTTGTTGAGAGCCTGGCCCATTTTCTCAGTTCTTCGGAAGTAGCTCTTCTCTTGCCAAGCTGTGACTACTACACCAGTCGTACTGACCATTCTCAAACTCTTATCCGTGCTTTCAGATCCTGATTTTCAGCGGTCCTCTCTCTTGTGCTGTCCACTGTGGTCCTGGTGCTTTCTTCAGGCAGGTATGATGTATCCACGGTGTAAGCCCCTCTACCTTGGCCGTGGTGTGGGTTGTCTGTAGAAGTTGGTAGGGTCCTTCCCACTTTGGTTCCAGAGGTACATCGGAGGGAGATTGTACGTAAACACGGTCGCCTGGCAATACGTAGTGCACTGGAGCTTCAGTGCTCCAGTCAATCAGTTCCCAGTCATGTGCTTCTTTGTTGGACCACCTTGGCAAAAATGTGGGCCTCGATCTGCTGAGAATGCTACAGGAACCCTGAACCTTGGAATTAACAGCATGTAACAGCATTTTCGTTGCTTCCCGAGCCTTAGGAGTCCTCCAGGGAAATACCTCTGGCCATCCCCAAAAGGTATCAGTTAGTGCCAACATCCAGCGATCCCCCCCTTTTCTTGGGGGTTTCAGGAAGTCACTTTGTCTCTATTGCCCTAGAAGGTTCCCTTTCCCAATAGGCCCACTTGTAGCCCTTTGCTGGTACTAGGATCGTGTTTTTTAACCTCTGATTACGGTCTGGAATTAAAGCCCTCTTCAACGACCCGTTCTGCCCCCTGATCCACCATCTTCTCTCCAGTTTCCGGTACAGTGTTCCCTTTCTGATGTCCTTGACAATGGATGATAGCCACGCTCTTTGTTGATTTACATCAGGCTGTTTTTCCTCGTGTGTGAGCAATCCTTGCTCTCTTCAGGTGGTCCCATGAGCATGTAGCATCCCAATTATACGGACATATACGTAATTATACGGACAGATGCTATGTCAGGCTCTTGTCAAGGCACTTATTTCAGGCTTCCTAGAGACAGTCCCCCCAGGTCATGGTTGTGTTTCGGTGACCTTGTCAGTAGCAGTTCTTGCATGTCCTGCCTTACGGTTTCCTTGTCTCACCAACCTGCTTGCATCAGTAAGCCAGGTGTCTTCTGAATCTTCTAAGGATTCGTCTTTCAGGTCCGACTGGTAACAGTGCGTAGCTTCGGTTGTTTCCAAGCAATCCTGAAATGCTTGTTCTCTGGGAGTTCCGCTAAGGAGAGATGCTGGGTTGACAATATGAGTTGCAGTTATTTCTGCATCATCCTGCTGTACCAGGATGGCCTGGTATTTCAGGAAGCCCTGGGGGTGAGAGCCCATGCCCCCCTTTTACCTCCAAAACAGTATAGACACTGTGTGAGATATTCCAACTGTTCTTCTTTGGCCTAGCGTAGATGTCCGAGGTTCTTGAATCTTGAGCACTGGTGCAGCCACCGCCCTCATCCACTTTTGCCATCTCTTCCTCACTTCCTGAAGGGGCTTTACCACCAGTCCGTAGCCGTGTATCCACGGTTGGCACCCTGCTGTCATTCCTGAGAATGTACGGAGTTCCTCGGCACTTTGTGGCTCAGGGCTTTGGCAGATGGCTTCTTTCCTGGCAGTCCTTGAGGTTCCAAGTCCAACTGTAACCTCCTCTCCCAGATAGGTCCCTTGCCGTTGAGTTCTTGGTGCCTTCTGTTGAGAAAGGCGATCATCACTGAAACCAAGAAATTCAGCACATTCGCGGTCCATTGCACACAGCCCTCTTTGTTTCTGTGGCATCCACATGCTGCAATCAAGATCCACCGTGGGATGGAGGAACCCAAATCTCAGGCTCCCGAGTTGAGCAGTTCTCCAAAATCCTTGGGCTGTTCTCACAGCCCTGGCTAACACTGTCCAGGTGAACGGAGTCTTTTTTGTCCCGGACTGGGGCTCTCCTATTCAATGGCAAATCACCTTAGGCTTCCTTTTGCCAAACCAGGCAGAAAAGGCATCCTTCACATCCAGAAGGCAAACTCCACCTACTCATTCCCTAACTTAGTTACTAAAGTGTATGGATTTGCCGCCACAGAGTGAATACATTCAACAATTCTATTACTGTAGCACTTGCTATCCAAGTTTTCATCGGCAAGATTGGACTATTGTATTTGGATTCACATTCAATGAGTAATCCGAAATCCGCAAGTTATCTATGGTTTCTTTTCTCCTTCTCCACTTGCATATCCTCCAAGGGATATGAGGCTTTACCCTGAGTGGCCTAGCCGTAGCTCTTGCTTTGAACTAAGGGCTGCATTTTGGCTCTACCAGGCATCCCTGATAGCCGCATGGCTAAGCATACCTTAGTGAAGATTTCTGTAACTTCTTGGGGTACACCACTGTTTGTCCCAGTTTGTATGTAAGCCAGACTTACCATTTTCAATCAGTTCATCTTGTTTGACCCTTAGCTCCAGTGTTATTGAATTGACTCTCTGCATCCATTTGTTCTGATCAGTCTTGCCAGAGGAACGGTTTTGGAGAACCTGGCATCTACAGGCATGTATGTATTCCTCCTTATTTTCTCAGCCTCTCTTCAACTGGTCCCAAAAGGGAAGCCTTTTCTTGTTGGGCAGTAGCTCCGACTTGTGTTGCAAAATCATCCCTGGGTGGTAAGAGGCACCCTTGCCCACCGGAAACGAAACCTCTTTCTCCTGCTCTCCTAGCTGCGATTTCACCGGTGGATTTGCTAGGAATAACTTCCCAGGTTGCCATTCTTCAGCTTTTGCAATCAGAGATGGTTGGATTTGTGCACCGCTGTCTCATTTCCCTGCAGTTGGCACAGTGCTTTTGGTCCAGCAGGGCTGGAAGCCTCCCCCTCCACGGGCTCTTCCAGGCCCCCCCCCGTACCTCTTTCTGAGGGGACCTCTGTGTCCTACGGCTCTACTCTAGCACCACAACAGGAACAGCTGTTGCTCTTCCCAATGGCCTTACTATCTCTGTTCCTCAATCCGTTTTTTTCCTTTCCCTTGCTTAGCTCTCTTTGGATCTACCACCCCATTCCACCTTGCTCATCTTGGCCTTCCTCAGCCTGCGTCCTTCTGCAACTTTACCCTTCCCAAAGTCTCATCACTACATAAACAACTAGCATGACATTTCAGTTTCACCTCCTCCTCTCCTCTCCGGAGATTTCCAGTGCTAACCCTGGAATTTGGGGTTTCCGAGATCTCTGCACATGAAGGCTGTTCTCACTGCCAGTGCCCCATCCTCTCCACCTCCCCCCCTTTGCATGTAATGCTGTTTACAACAGCACTCTCTGTGTGAGGCTGGGGCAGGGGTGTGGGGGGTTGCTCTCCTGCCAGTGCGGATACACTCACTTTCTCTGTAACCCTTTTTCCTTTGTCCCCTCTTCATACCCTCAGTTACACTTCCACATACCCTCAGTCATGCTTCTGTTTCCCATTAGCAATTACACTTACTTCTGCCATGAAAACCGTTTGTCCCATTCCCTTCAGAACCCACCAATCATACAGCACAGTTCTTCAGTGTCCATAAACACCCAGTACTTAGTCTCGTGATGAGAGCACTCCATTCTAACAACTGGTCATGTTACTTTATGGACCTTCCTTCCTTAAGAAAAACAGGAACTGTAAGAAGGTATGATAGTTACGGGTCCCCTTCCGATGCCGCTTCTCATCATCTTCTAACTTCCACATTAAGCACCACTGATTGCAATACTTGATGAGAGTTTCCTTCCTCAGGGTGCCTCCAGGTTCCCCTGCAGTATCCCACCAGTGTGCCAGCGCACATCCCAACGGGGTTTCTTTGGGAATTTCCTTCCCCTGGGAGCCTCCCACGATGTTGACCAAATTCTTCTTGATTCCTCATTTCCTCAGAGTTTCCACAGGCAACCCTGGACACCGCCTACTGATCTTGTTCAGATGTGAACACTTGGATCTCACAGGTCTCATAGAAGCCTGACCACCTTCCTTGACACGCTTCCCCGCAATCAGAAGACAGTACTATGCAAACAGGCTGACCCTCATTCCCTGCAAGGAACGCATCTCACTCACACCACACTCACTCTGATCTTTAGAACAAAAGCCATGGTTTCGACGTAGGCCACAATGCTGACGACTGTCTTTTAGCTGGCATCTTCATAAGGCTAGTACATGAGTCAGTAAGCTTTCAGGTTTCTCGGAAAGTCAGCTGGACCTGAAATGATTAGATCCACGGTACGGAACACTCAGCAGATGGTGATAACAATCACACAACCTAGAACTCCCACTCCTATCTCGCTGTTTCCAGAAAAAGGAGGGAGAGCTGTTGCTCTTCCCTTGCGTCCGACTTGCAGGTCCCCTTCCCCAGGCATCCTGTGAGGCCCTTCTCAGAGTCTCTAACTGCAGGGTCCCGTTCTCACTCTTCAGGCTTTGAGACATGCCTTCCAGTTGCACGTTGTGTTCTTTGTGTTGTGTTGACCTCTTGAGCTCCAGCCCTAAGGGAGGATCCGAGCGGTAGCGCAGAAGGAACGGTTTAGAGTGGAAGTGCACTGCAAAGGGCCGGAGGCAGCAGGAGCAGGGAAGTGATCATCGCCACTGTACTGCACTCAGCACTGATGAGTCCTCTCCTTGAGTAGTGTGTTCAGTTCTGGGCCCCTGTCTAGAAGGGGGACCCTGAAAGCCTGCAGTGTGTCCAGAGAAGCGCAATGAAGCTGTGAGGGGTGTAGAGCACAAGTGTGATGGGGAGCGGCTGGGGGAAGTGGGATTCCTTAGTGTGGAGAAGAGGAGGCTGAGGGAAGACTTTCTCCCTCTGTCCAATTACGTGACGAGAGGTTGTGTTGAGGTGCGGGTGGTCCTCTTCTCCGGTGAAACTTGTGCTAGGATTAGAAGGAATGGCCTCAGGTTGCATGAGGGGAGATTGAGGTTGGATGGGAAGTACAACTTCTCCCAGTGGGTGGTCAGCCGCTGGAGCGGGCTGCCTGGGGAGGTGATAGAGTTCCTGTCCCTGCAGGTGTTCAAGGGACACTGGATGTTGTAGTGAGGGACGTGGCTTAGTGGGAAGGAAATGGTGGTGGTAGGTGGGTGTTTGGACTGGATGATCATGGAGGTCTTTTCCAACGTTGCTGATGCTATGATTGTAGGAGAGGCATCTGGTGGGTGAGTGCTTTGCTGGGTGAGCGTCCCCCTGCTGGAAAGCAGGCAGCTGTGGTCTTTGCAGACAGCCACATCCACGGGGATTGGAGGCTTCTGAACCGGAACCTTGTCTTTCCCGTCTCGTGCCCGCTAAGTCACGTTGTTTGAAAGCAGCACCTTGGTGGCAACCTTGATTTCTGCAGCCTTCTCTGAGCTTTGTGCCACGAGAGCTGTGCCGCTTCTCCCTGTGATGTGAGAGGGTCTGGAAGGCCCTGCAAGAAGTCTGGGTAGGTGATGGCAGTGTCTCTTCCTTTCCCCGCCGGTGCTGGACATAGCGGGGAACGGGAGTGGGGGACATCCCAGCAGTGGATTCCTACCTCAGCAGAACGGAAGGGCTGTTCTGATGGGTGTAGTTGAAGTGGAGTGAGTCTGAGGCTGATGAGAGAAACGAGGGGCCTGTGAAAAAAAGGAGCATGCTGCATTTTGTGGCGCAAGATGTTCTGGGAACTGCTGCTAACAGTGCCCACAGACTTGGATGAATCTTCAGTCGGGTGCAGGGACGCGTAATGCTCACCGTAGATGTCACGCTGACAGCAGCAGTAGAGAGACAAATTTCATAGGGCTGCATGCTTTTTTTTTTCCTTTTGTTTCAGTCCTAGCCGTGGAAGCATAGAAGCGTTACCCAGACCAGTTGAGCATTTGCCACCTGGGCTTTCTACCAATGCCATAGGCAGTGGAAGTCAGCATCGCAAGCATCCGTGAGAGCCCTGCAAAAGACTGGTGAGAGTTACCCTGGCGGCCTCCTTTGGCAACCTCAGGTCTCTGTAAGCTCTCAAGCTGTGTCGTAAGTCCCCCCGTGGTGCTGACTCAGCTCTCCCTGTCTTTGGTGTAGGAGAGCTGGTCTTGAACTCCTTCCTGTTTCCTGCCTATCATCTGCTCCCTGCTTTGCCCATGGCCCAGCGAGCCTTTTATTCCTCGCCCTCAGATTTGCACGTGTGGATGAGAGCATGTGCTTATGTACATGTGCACTTATGACAGTGCACTGCACGTCTGCTGCCATTGCTTTGCAGCCCTCGTGTGGTGGAGCACCACAGAGTCCTTTGCTTACTCCCCCCTTCCCGGTGGGATGGGGGAGAGAATTATGGGGGAAAAAAAAAGAAGGTGGAACTCATATGTTGAGAGAAATCTCTTTCCAAAGGTAAAGGACAGAAGTAATGGATGCACGCACACACACACACACACACACACACACACACACAGACACACACACACATATATATGAAAGTATGTAACAAGTGATGTAGAAGCAGTGGCTCAGCACCTCCCAAGCCATGGGCAAGCAGAGGAAGAGAGTGAGATGAGCTTCCACCCCCTTTAATACCCCTTCCACTTGATGTCATATGGTATGGAATATCCCTTTGGCCCGTTGACATCAGCTGTCCTCATTTGGTTTCCTGCCAGCTCCTTCTTGAGAGCTTTGCTGAGAACGGCCTTGGCTCTGTCCAGGTCTGCTTCTCAGAAACTATAAACATGAGAGTGTTCTCACTGTTGTAGCATCATAGCAGACACTGAAGAAAAATTGATCCCACCTGAGACTAAGACAGCCCCCCAGTGTCCGTGCAGCGAGCCGTGTGGGGCTGCAGGTCGTGCATTTCCCTGGCAGCATTGGCCAGGGGTGCTGGGGATGTTTGCGTGCTCAGCTTGGGCATCGCGCTGCTGTGCCTGTCAACACAGCATGCTTCGTGCTCTCCGAGCAGCAGAACAGCGTTTCATCAACAATGTGCCATAATATTTACTGGAACCAGATGCATTTGTGTCTCTGAGGCTGGGTTTACCCTACGAGCTCTTCTCGAAGGAGCTGTTTTGATTCCCTTTGTCCGTGTGCGAGCGGTAGCGCTTATCCCCCCTTGTGTTCTGTCCCACGGTATTACTCTTGGTGGGCAGAAGGAGCTGGTGGATTCAGCAGCAGTAGATTCTGTTGGTTTCCTCTGTGCTGTTTCATCCCTGGAGCTCGCTGCTGCACGGAAGAGTACAGGCGTGTTTATCCCAGGGCTGCTGTAAAGTGGAGCCCGGTTGACATAGCAGCGAGCAGCAGCTAACGGGCTGTGCAGAGGAGGGCTTTGCAGAAGGAGCAGGAGTGCCTGCGTCCATCTGTATCCTCAGATACGTTCTGGCGGTGAGGCAGCAGCTGTGGCCACAGTGACTGAATGCAGACTGGGCCTGGAGCTGCCACGTGACGCTTCCTAGCCCGCTAGTATACCTGGCAAAGCACAGCCACCCTGCACCCAGGGTAAGCGTTTGTCTTAGTGTCATGTTTCATGTGAAGCTCAGGCACGGGGGGCAGCTTCCCCCCAAGAAAAGGAGGAGGAAATGAGGTCGTCATGGAAGCCAAAAGGCAAAAATATGCTCGGGAAAGAAATTGGCAAAGCAGTCTGGTAGTAGTGCTGTGTTTCTCTTTCTTTATTTCCATCCAGGTGCAAGAGATGACTGCTCTAAGCCGCCCTTGGATGCAAAGAAGGACCCTGGTGTGGATTTGCCATAGGCCCAGCAAGAGGCTCAACAGGACCAAGCGCCGTGTCCTGCACTTTGGTCCCGACAACCCCATGCCAGCTTCTCCAGGATTTGGCTGAGATTCCAACCACGCACTGATTTCTCAAACGCTGGGGTGCCCTTTTGGAATCCTGTGGTCTTGTGACGTGGTCTTGCCTCCCCACCTTGTCCGTCCATGGTGGAGCAGCCAGGTGGCCCTTAGTGATGTCATAAGCGGCTAGAATGAGGGGAGGAGCAGCGCGTTCTGCGTCCCTTCATTGGAGCGCTTGAGCTCGGCGTGAGTACGTGGCTTGTTGCACTTGTGCATCGACTGAGTCCGTTCGTCTTCATCCCGTCTTGCACAGCGCCTTGTAGGTAAGCTGAGACGGTGTGGGATAGACGGGTGGGCCGCGAGGCCTTGAGGACTGCTGGCTGGCGGAGCTCCTAGGATCATATTGTTTAGTCTTGACCGTCAGAGGCCATTTTCCCCCAGGCCATCACTTCCAAAGCCATCCATCAAGGTGGCATTTGTGCCAGGGTTCTTCCCTGGTTCTTCCCTTTGCTCAATTGTGCAAGCTCACTGACCTGCTCTTTCTCCCTCCCCGGCCCACCCTCCGCCTGCTCCCTTGGTGCAGCTTTTGCTCGTGGAAGATCAGAGCAAAGTGACAAGGAACGGCTGCGGGTTCAAGGATCTGCTTCTCCCTTGTTCTGATCTCTTGCCAGGTACGTGCCACGTTTTGTCCCCCCCCATGGTTCAGCAGCCTGTGTTTAGTCGCACCGTGTGTAGTAACACAGCCTCGTCCAGCTTGGATGTGACACTGGAAAAAACGTGTGGGTTTTCTCCACTTCCCCTTCAGCTCAGCCCTCGGCAGGGTGCTGTCTGTAGTGCTGGGAGTAGCTAGTGTGAAGGAAGGCAATCCCTTAGGCAAAGAGCCCTAGCCCCACTCTGTGCAGAGCTGCACAACATGAGCCAGGGGCACAAGTGTGCATGCTTTGGCTGTGTGAGTGTGCCCGACAGCTGTAGGGAGCACAGCGGGCATGCAGGCAGAGGAAATGCATGGGCAAGGCTGCGGCCGGCGCTGGTGGTGAGGCTGCTGCTGGGAGCCGGGGGCTGGGGAGCAGCTCCAGCCCCAGCAGTGACACCTCTCCCTGGCCTGCTACTGTGCTCTCAGCGTGCTGCGGGCAAATGCATCTGCTGCTTTGTGCCAGAGTCCCCATCTGCTAGCAGAGGGACAGCGACTTGGTCCAATGCTGCATATTCAAACGGCTGTCCCGTTTGAATAGACTGCACAGTGGTTGTTTCTAGAACAGCTGCCTCCGCCAGTGGGCAACTGAGAGTAGTTCTGAAGAAGACTCTCAATCCAGTGCTGTGTGAACACAGGAAATGTGATTCTTTTCTGTTGCAGCTTGTCGCGCCTGCTGTGATGGGCATCGCGAGTAGCGAGATCAGCCGTGGGCCTGACCGGGCGTTGACGGAGGTACAGTGTGAAGCTCTGCTTGGTCTCTGTTCCCTGACTTGAGCCAGCAGAATGAGCCACCGGTGTGCTCTCCTGCTTTTCAAGAGAGAGAGCATCCTTCCGGCTCTCTCGGTGTCCCTGAAGAGCTGCCTTAAAAGCTTCATTGCCTTGCTAGTGGCATCGAGATGGCACCCTGAAATCCTCCTTGTTTGTCCTCAGCTCCTCACCATGGCCTGTGCTCTCTTTTTCAGCCTGAGAACCAGGGGAAGCCTCTGCTGGTCGATGAGGAGTCATCTCTTAATATTCCAGCTATTGCTGCTGGCCATGTTATCAAGAGCTATGTTGCCCAGGCAGCGGATGAGCTCTCCTTGGAGGTAAGCAGATAAAGAAGGCGTTCCTTGTTGTCATGGCCAGAAGAGTATGACATGTGAATGCATCAGGAATATTCTCAGACACCTTCAGAATGCCTTGTGAGGCGAAGCCCAGAAGATGCAGGTCCAGATAGGACTTGCACTGGGTTGGATGCAGGGAGGAGTTCAGCCATGTCTGAAAGATGGTTTCATTTGGCATGCTTGCACTGTATTCTGTCTGGTGTGTAAGGCAGTGACTCTTGTACCTCCAAGCCCAGCTTTCCCACAGGAAATGCCTGAAGAGCTGCCCCGGTGCAATTGCTCTCAAGCTGTGCACTCTTTGGCAGTGCAGAAGAAGGGTGCCATTTCAGCTGTGCTTTCCTCCCAGCTGTGCTGACGCTGGGATTGATGTTGCAATGTCTTGCAGGTGGGAGACCTGGTGTGCATTACTGCTGTGCCAGCAAAGGAGCAGAGCCCCTGGTGGAGAGGCAAGCGTGGCTTTCAGGTAGGCACAAGCTTCAGACTCGTGGGCGCAACTGCAGTCAAGTGAGGAACGTCAGGTTCGAGCTGCTCGTCCTGCACAGGGTGGCTTCTGGATGTCAACAGTTTCCCTGTGTCGCTGTCAGAGGACTTTCCCTTTGGCTCTGGGCTTGGGTAGGAAACTGTCTCCTCATGTGACTTAGAAGCAAGAGCCTCTTGTGCTCAATGCGCAGTCAGAAGTTGACCACCTCTGTCCTTTGTACAAGCACAGAGGACAGAGCCATCTTCTGCGGAACCAAGTATTGCTTTTGTAGGTCTTCTGGCTGCAAATGCTGGACGAGGATTACTTTTCTGCAGGCCATTCTTTCTTGGTTTAACAGTTGAGGCCTGAGAAATGCTGCACTCAGTATTCCATCCCTCTTTTTGTTCTTGTTCCAGGTTGGGTTTTTCCCTGGAGAGTGCGTGGAGCTCATTAACGGAAAACTTCCTGAGGCCCTCATCAATTCAGCGCCAAAGCCAGGTACGGATGTTACATGTGATGGCGCGGGGAAGTCACATGGAGTCTTTTTCTGGGTGTGTTCTGTGTTGAATACCTCCTTTATCCATGCCACGTTCTCCTCTGTGTTATGATCCTTCCTGCATCCCACGGGGCGTAGGGCTGCTGTTTTGTAGGCAGTGAGAATGAGGGCTTGGGCAAATGCTCGAATCCTTGTAGAATGCAGTGTTGGCAATGTTCTTGCTGCTTTGACGCGCTCTGTAGAATGTGTTTCCGCTCAGCCTGCTCCCACTGAGCCCAACCTGAAATGAACTGGTTTCTTCCTTTTGTTGTGCAGTGCCAAAGAAGCGTGGCAAGCTCCTCAGCTTCCTTCGTTCCTTCGTGAAGGCCCGCCCAAAGGAACCGGAGCAGCGGGAGATGGAGCTGGAGAAGGAGAAGGAAGGGGTGTTTGGCTGTGACCTGGGAGAGCATCTTCTCCACTCTGGCCGTGATGGTAAGGAACAGCTTGTTCCTGAGAGCTTCCTCCCTCTGTTGGGCATGACAAGATGAAAGAAAGGGAGATCGTGTCTAGCAAGGGGCAGGTTGATAGCGGTGGAGAAACGTGAAATGGGAGTTGATGGCTGCAAGGGAAGCTGAGGCTAATGCTCATAGGAGACCGGCACACTTGTATTTGCTTAAAGCCAAAGGTGTAAGCCAATCCCACGATAGCCTGAAAACAAAGGAAGCCTTTTGGCCCAAGAGAGTGTAGTGCGTCAGTTTCCTAGCTCTTCTGGACATGAGGTCTCACGCCTCCATTGCGGTGGGAGCGGTGATAGGACTTGTGGCAGTGTCTCTGGCTTCCCCAGAATTACTTTCTGCAGGCTGCTTGGCAGGTCCTGGCATTTCTTGAAAGCCAAGAACACGTCCGTGTCCAGATTTGTCCCTTTCTCCTGCCTGTCTGTGACGTCTGCGACAGCCTTCTTTCCCCTGTGAGGAGGAGGCAAGCAGTAGCCCGGCTGGGCTTAGTGGATGGGATGTGACAGGGGCAGCGGCTGAAGCAGGACTTGAATCAGGAGCTCAGCTAAGCGCTGGCCCTTGTTCTGTAGTCCCCCAGGTCGTGCAGAGCTGCGCTGAGTTCATTGAGCAGCACGGCGTGGTGCAGGGGATCTACCGCCTGTCCGGCGTGGCGTCCAAGATCCAGAAGCTGCGGTAAGAGTGCTTCTGGACTGTATGTTGTCTTGCTTTGGAGTTGTTTTCCTCTTTCTCCAAGCCCTCTGTTTTTGTGTCCTTCTCTCCAGCCATGACTTTGAGTCGGAGCAGATTCCGGAGCTCACCGTCCGGGACATTCACAGCGTGAGCTCCCTGTGCAAGATGTACTTCAGGGAGCTCCCGAGCCCTCTGCTGCCCGAGCAGCTGCATGGCAAGTTCTCGGTAAGCACAAGGCAATGGCCTTCATGTCCCTCTTCGTGGCCTTTCCCATACACACACACGCCTGCGCACCTTTTTTTGGTCTTTTTGCTGTTGAAGTTGGGGTTTTGATGGACGTCCAGTGGGTGTCTGTGTACAACAAGCAGCTCATGCTTCCTGCACACGGGGTGCACCGTAACACCTGGTGTTAGCATCCTGCCATTGGAAATGTGGGAGATGGGAGCAGCAGTGCCCTCTGCAGCTCTGAGGCCCTTTTTCTGTTAGCCCCATATGCTTGACTCGCACGATGTGTGTCTCATTCCCTTTCTGCTTTCTTCCAGGACGCTGTTTGTGCCGGTACCGATGAGGAGCGGTTGCTCAGCATGCAGGAGGTCATCCAGCAGCTGCCCGCGCCTCACTACAGGTCAGAAAACTGCTGCCCTCAGTCTGGGGAGCTCAGCCCTGCTGCACTTCAGAGGGCGATGATGCGATGGCAGGCTTTGTCTCACGCTGGCAACGTGATGCCTGTGTGTGTTGAAGTGGTGGATGGCTGCGAGGGGTGAATTGATTGGGTCAGCTCCTGGGCACGGGGGCACGGCTGGTGCAGCTGATGGCTGCAGCTGTACTGTGCTGGGGCTTGGTGCTGCAGCGTGGCACTTGGGAAAGCTTGATCTACTTGCTATTCCGTAGCAAGAACAAGCAGTGGCATGAAGTGAGGTTTGTTTGGTGAATGTGAGCACGGCGTGCTCAGTGGTGCTGAAGGTTTGGCTCTTGCTTTCCAGGACGCTGGAGTACCTCATGAGACACTTGGCTTGTCTCGCTGGGAGCTGCTCCGTCACAAACATGCCCGCTAAGAACTTAGCGATTGTGTGGGCTCCCAACCTCTTCAGGTAAACTTCTTTTTCCGTCTCAGCACAAGGCTTAGATCTGTTCTCCCCACGGGCACACTTTCGAGAGGAGGACAATTTGTGCTCTCTTGGTTTTGTCAGATGGGGCTGGTGTGTCCTTGATCAGCCGGGAGAATGTCTTCAGTGGCATCAGTGATTGCCCACTGCGGAAGTCTCCAGAGCCCAACTGGACAGCCTATGGCTGCCCAAATGCCCAAACGTGGGGAAACGATCTCGGGTCAATGACTTCTCCAATCTGCCTTTTCTACAGATCCCAGCAGAACGAGGCTGCCTGCGCCAGCGGAAGAGCTGCCTGCGAGGAACTGCAGAGGCAGTCGGATGTGGTAGAATTCCTGATCAACCACGCCGACGTCCTCTTCTGCTCCAGCTCCACATCAGGCATCGGAGATGGAGCAGGTGAGCGTCTTCCTGCATGAGCTTTGTCTTGATGAGACACCTTGATCAAATGCAGGCCTTCTCCAGGATCGCTGAGATGCGATTTGACTATCGAGGGGCCAGCAGACTTGTGGGCTTAGATGAGAATATGGCATCCTCTGTGGCTGGATGCGGAGAATGTCCAAGCCCAAAGTTGAGCATGAGAAAACCGTCCCTGTCATGGTGATGTTTTGCGTGCAGGTGAAGCTTGATGAAAGGGTTTTGACCTCCTCTTTTTCCAGTGGTTCGGATAAGCAAGGCTGAGAGATGTGCGGCACCTCCCCCAGAACTGTGATGGCTGTGCCTCTGCTTTCTGATCCTCCCTCTTAGCTGTGGTCTTCCCTTCCAGGGTGCAGTTCTCCATCAGGGCCGAGGTCTGTGCAGGTGTCTTCTCCTGCCACCAAGCTGCTCACCCTGGAGGAGGCACAGGCACAGAGGGGAGGCCACAGCAGCTCTCCCGCTGTGACAGAGAGCAGGGACATGGAAGTGGAAGAAGGCCCCGCAGCTGCGCGGGGGAAATTCCACACAATCATTGACTTTCCATCTGAAAGGTAAAGAGGACTTTCTTTTCCAGCAGCTTCCTATCAGACTTGGTTGGGTGGGCTTTTGTGGGCTTTTCTCCACTGTTGCTAGTGCCAAAACTTGCAGAAAGTACGTGACGCCAATGGTGCGTGTGGTGGTGTACTGAATGTCCCCTCCCTTTGGACTCTGAGGTTCAACTAACAGGCATGCTCTGCATCTGGGCTGACATGGCTGAGGGGAATGTAGCCAGCAAGACTCCATGGCTGAGCTCTAGGAATGGAACCGTTGTCAATCATGTGAATCAAAGCGAGCTTCTAAGTTGTGTTTCAGCAGGAACCAGGCAGTGCTAGGAACAAGCAAGTGTTGGCAAGAGCTCAGGGCAGCTCTTCCCTCACCCTGCACCATGCACGACTCACACCGCTCCCTCTTTTCTCCCTCCAGACCAAGTCCACCCAGCAGGGTGAAGGAATCCCCAGCATGCAGTTGGTGTTCCTGTTTCAGGCCCAGAAAACCATCCTCTGTGGGCAAACGCCAACTGCAGCGTGATGCCAGGGAGCCCTCGGAAACAGAGGTGGTGGTCCTGGCAGGTAAGGCTGCACATCCAGCTGTCAAAACCCTGCTTGTCAGCGCCATCGAATTCATGCTTGGAGTCCACACAAAAGAGAAAGACAAACAACAAAAGCGCAACAGTTCCTTTCGAGACAGTGCTCCTCCTCTTGCTATTGTCCTGTTGGCTTTGTCCTGCTGCCACTGCAGAAGCAAATCTCAAGAACCACTCTCATCATTCAGCTTGTGCAAGTTTGCCACTAACTGTTTGCCTGTGTATCTACTCCTTCCTAGGTGAACCGAGCCCTCGTCCACGCAGAAGAGCCAGAGCGTATAGCGATGGTTCACTGTGTGCTGTTATCAATGGACAGCTGCTAGGAAGCACGAATCGCTGCAGCTCGGATGACAGCCTGCCATATAACATCAGTGAGGGAATGCAGGTGCTCATCCAGGTTGAAGCCCTCATCTCTCCCAGCTGTGCAGAAGACGCTGACCTGAGCCTGCTAGAAACAACAGTCACCGAGCTGGACTGTGACGGGGCACCATTGCAGTGCAGCCCAGCCCAAGCACAGCCCGAGTGCCCCGACAGCAGCAGCTCCATGCAGGAGCAGGTCAGCGTCAGCCAGGAGGAGCCGAGCCTGGTGGAGGGGGACGTAGAATCAGAGCTCCAGTCCCAGGCACCGGGCAGCAGCACGAGCTCTGAGCCCCTCTCTCCTGAACATGAAAGGATGAGTCCCATGTGTACACCGGACCTCTCAGCAATAGGCCCTCCTGGCTGTGAATGAATAAAAGCACGCTGGTGCTGGATCAACGCCTTGACTGCCTTCTGAGTCTTCATTCCCAGGGATTGGGATGGATGCAAGCAACAGCAAGGCAGCTCATGTTGCAAGGCTATGGCTGTGGGCTGTGCGTGCAGCAGCGCTCCGGGTTTGTTCCCATTTTGTCTGGCTGTGGGATGCCTGCAGCGAGAGCTGTGCTCCCATAGTGTATGGTAGCAAAGAATCTCCAGCATCCGGGATGCTGCTCACGATCATGGCCAGCTTCCGTGCTATGGCTGTGGCTTTGTGATGCTTTTGAGTGAGGGCTTTTGGATGCTCCTGGATGCCTCGGCTGCTCCCCGCCAGCTCTCTCCTCTCTCCCGCCGTGTCCATTCCTGGCTCCCAGCTACGAGCTGGCCCTGCAGAGCATCTGCAGCCCTGTCAGCATCAGCATCCAGCAGTGGCAGGAGGAGCACCCCTTGACCAACGCCAGGCAGTAGTGCTCGGTCTGCAGGTTAGCTGACATTTACCTCTGGGTGGCTCTTGCAGAAGAAGACTCAAACAGCAGAGCGTTTTCCTCATCTGCAGCACGCAAATGCTACAAAAGCAGAAACAACCCAGGAAGCTGTGGGTTTGCGAGTCTGCATGGACATGCACTGTCTGTTTTGATGGTGCTCTTCCATCCTTTATTTCCTTCTCCTTGCTCTTCCATTAGCTGCTCAGGATTGGAAAGCTGCATGTCCCATAATTCCCCAGAACCCCAGTTTTGAGACAGCTTGTAGTTGTGGCTGTAGCCACAAGTGTTTTGTTTCGTAGAGGGAGCTCATCTGGGTTGTAGGTCTTGTTCTTGCGAAGACTTGTTCTGCAACAGGTGTTGCACTTGGGCTCCGTAGCACGTGCTGGCCATGCGGGTACAGCAGGCAATGGAACAAACCCTGCAGGCCCTGGGGAGAGGCAAAGCAGGAGAGTGGCTGCCCCACGGTGGGGATGAAAGGCAGAGTGCCCTTTGAAGCAGGGGATGCCCTGCTGGCTCTGCCGATCGCATCCACTGCTGGCACGTTCCTTCTTCCTCCTTTCTGGCAGTTTGCTGTCGAGCAGATTGAGGTGGAAGTCAAAGACTCAAATCCAATGTTGCGAAGCCACTGCAGATGCCAAATCCCTGCACGGGAGACCTGGCCGTGTGCAGGAGTTACTGCGGGATGAGGAGCTGCTATTGGTCTTCAAGCAGGTAGGAGTTTGTTATCCACGCATAATACTGTATGTATTTGTTGTTGTTGTTTTAAAATCAGTGCCAATATGCAGTCTGATCCGATGTGTTTGAAAAGTGTGGGGTAAGGATTGTCAGCTGAGAACAGCAGCAGAACATGGGGCTGTTGCAGGGGGAAGGCGTGGGGAAGGAAGCGGGGAAAGGAAAGGGAAAGCCTGGAAAAGGAATGGGGAAGGCACGGGGTGAAGGAAGGGGGCAAGACACAGGGGAATGAAGGGGATAGGACAGCATACCTGTAGAGCAGCCTAAAAAGCAGTAACAAGCTCTGGGAGGACCGCGGAGTGCCAGATTCTGTACTGGGTGTTTATTTGTGTACTGGGCATTTAAATTTGGGTATGTGAATATTTAAAAACAGTGCAACAGATGCTGGCAAAAAGTAATTTTCTTATCTTTTGTTTTTTATTATTATTATTATTATTTTCTTTTTGTAAAGCTCTTAGCACGGCTTTGCTGAGTTTGGAGGAGTTTCCCTCTGTTTTCTTCGTCTTCACCCCCACCGCCCCCCACTTCTCATTCCGTGTTCTTCCCCCGTCATCCCGACAGAGCACTGACCGCCAGCGATTGCGCCGCGGGCCGCATCGATCCCGTCGAGGTTCTTTCCGCGGTCTCTGCCGCCACCTCGTGGCCAATGCGCGGAACTGCCGCTATCCGCTGCTCAGTCCTGCAGGCGGCACAACGCGTGCGCGTAGGAATGCGGAAGTGGCTTCGTAACCGCTCTGTGCAGCTCATCCGCCGCTCTCTATTGTGATTGGTCCTGCAGGTCGTAGCGAGCATGCGCCCGACGACTCAAAACCAGCAACTGTTGCGCCTAAGCGGTACGCGTGCGGGCGAGCTGCCGGTTCTCGGACCGCCGTCTCAGCGATCTCCTCCTTCTAAACCAGGACGTCCCTCATCTATTTCCACTAGAAGGTTGATGCCCGAGCCCATCCCGGGAGCGGACCGGTTCGGCTCACAGCTGCCCCCGAGCGCCCGGCGCCATCCAAATTGCTCTCTGCCGCGGCGGACCAGCAGACGTCCCCTTCCCCCCGCAGCCCCGCGCCGTCCCCCGGCCGTTTCAAAGCGCTCTCAGCAGCAGCGGAACCCGAGCGGCTCGGAGATCGGCGGTCGCGGTACGGGCGTGAAGCGGCCCCGGCACCGCAGCATCCCAGGACCCGCCGGGCTCGGCACCGCGCTGCGCATGCAGCACCGCGCACACAGCCCCGCGGCGCACGCGCACTGCCGCTCGGAGGACTGAGCGTGACGGAGATCGGCGGATGCGCCGCGCAGAGCGACGGCGACGTCCGCGCAGCGCTTCGGCGCGCGTCCCGCTGCCTGCGGCACCGAACGTACGCGGCCGCCATTCCGCCGATCGGCCACGCGGGGGCGCCAGAGACCGCGGAAACACGTACCATCGTGCAGCTGAAACACAAACATCTGCCGTTCACTTGTGTGAACCTCTGTGTATGTATACTCTTTTGTACAGACTGCTGCTGGCCTGCTTGTGTTCAAAGAATTTCCACTGAAGTGGACTAAATATTTCTGTGGAATTGTGTCCTTTTTTTTTCTTTTTCTTTTGGCCTTGATCACCTGAAAGAAATGAATGAAGTGATGTGGGGAGTTCAAGTACAATCAAATGTGAAAGACTATCGAGAGTGGGAGACCTATTTGTAAAGTAACAAGAAGGGGAGGGAGAACATGTCTGGTAGTAATAGCTTGGTGATGTTAAGCCTTACAGATGTATTTAATGTGTTAAATGCTGAAATAACTTCTAAAGGCTGTTTTTATCTTTTTTTTAGTTTCTGGTCCAATGGAGAACATCTTAATTGAATTGTTCTCATTGAAATCTGCTCCCCCCTTCAGGGAAGGAAGTTAAATTAAAGTCTGCCTCTGGGTTCAGTTAAAGTCTTTCTCAAACTGAGCAATCGTATGAGATACCGAAGGAGATTTTGTTGTTTTTTTTTTTAAGAAAATTAAAAAGCAGAATTGTAATAAACGTAAACTTTTCAGGGGTATTTCATTTAATAACTAATGAGAGCTGTAAGCATAAGCTTTTGGGTTATAAGGTTAGTAAGGAGACGATTCAGATCGTTTGTGTTGGGCAATGAGCACAAGGTAAGTGCTGATATGCTTCTGTGCCTGCAGCTTAAATTAAGTTGGTATAAATTATATATATATATATATATATAAAAATTATAATATTGGTATAATTAAATTAACCTGTACTTGAGTGTTTAAGAGAGCTTTTAACTGTTGTGTTGCTGGTTGTATTTGATGGAAATGCTGTGTTTTCTTATGCTGCAGTATGTCAGTAGGGGCAGCTGGTTTTGTGTCTTGTGTGCACTGAAGCCAGCTGACGCTGATACAGATGAACAGCCCAAGCAGAAAATGCTTCTGGCTTCTACTTCTCTGTTGAACTGAAGAATCAGTAGGGGTAATTTGGGACATACATACAAGGGGACACAAATAACAGGAGATGGTAGGGAGCTGACTCTTGAAATCTAAATGCAATAATGTGTAAAGTTTGGAAGCTGGAACTTAACATGCAGGCTCAGTTTGCCTTTTCCATTGTTGGGAACAGAGTGTGGTAGGCACTGTCCGTTTCCATCCAGGGCTGGGAAGCGGTGAGCTGGTATTCCATCACTTGTTACAAGGTGTAAAGCAAATGAAGGTGATGTGGAGCCTTTGTTTGGGACGCAGGCACTGTAGAACAGGAGGACAAGAAAGGATTGACTGATAACTGGCAACAGCTTGAGAAGAGTGAGCTCGGGGATGTAGCCCTTTCTGGTTCTAACTGGTGTGCAGGTGGGGTGGGTGCAAAGCATGCAGACTCTGAGTGTGTGTGCACTCTGGGAAGCACAGCTGGAAGCGTCACCAGGAAGGGGAGAGAGGAAGGGTGGATCTGGGGTCCCTCCCTGTGCTCACTCAGGTGCTCACCTCCCGGTTCAGGCTGTGACCTGGCAATCCCCCTGCACGAGGGAGCAGCCACAGCTGTCCTACAGTTCACTGATAATATTGACTGTGCCTCACTCTGGACACTGTGAATTTTTCATCAGGAGGTTTTATTTACTTTGGTTAGTCTCCAAATGAAGAGCAGAAGCAGAATCAGTGTTCTGCATCCACCTCTTTGTCTTGTTCCTGTCTTCTGGTAGCTGGGAATGGCAAACCAAGTAATGATGGATTGGAGAGTGATGAAAAGATGAAGCTTCTGAAAACGTGTGAGCATCGAAGGTACGTATAGTTACATCTAACTGTAGTAAGTGTGTATCTGCTTCCTGTTACTTACACAGGGATGAAGGTAAATCCTTGCAGTTACTAAGCGAGGTGATACACACACGTGCAAAAATGCCTTTCCTTTCCAAAGCTCAAGGTACATGGAAACCATCTGTTTGTTAATGGGGGGTTTTCTTTGTGCTGATTGAAATCTGAATGTTAATAGGTACTATTAATTTAAAGTTTCACGAAACTGAAAGTAGATTTTTCCCTGCTGTTGGAATAAATGATATTGTGATTACATATAGGAATACATTGTTGTGATTATTGCACAGATGACAAAAATAGGCAGGTGGTATTGTTGCTGGTGGGGTGGCAGTGGGTGCATCAGAACATCTAACCTACCCTCTGTTATCAGCGTAGGCCAGGTGCTACATTTTGAACGTCGGGGTCTGCTGCTGACCTTAAGTTACTGGGAGCTCTGAAACCGTTCCAGTTGCATTGGTGCCTTCACTCAGCACTGTTTAGGCACAGGTAAGGACTAAAGAGTTTTATTGGTTAAAAAACGACGTAATAAAACTTTGCTTGAAGCAAACTGTTAACCTTTAACGTTAAGTAATGTCAATAATTACATACAAGAGGTATGCTATGCAAATAATAGGTATAAATATAATTTTCCTGTTGATTTTTGCATGCTCTTACTGGCTCTGACAGAGGTGACTGAATTCCAGAAGAGCAAAGGTTGGTCAGGATATGAGAGCAAAATTCCTCCCGTATTGAGAAGGATTTTCAAGGGAGAGTGAAGAAATACTCCTTTTGAATGGTATATCGTTTATTTTCTACAGCACAGAATTAATGCATTTAAACAATTCTGACCAATGCCTTAGGAAGAATAGATAGAAGATAGAAGACTGTAGGCTTCTTTAGTTTAATCAGTTTTTTGTCCAAAGTTGGAATGTATTTCAAATTGAGATTTGAACTGCCTTAGTGAGCAGGTCACGAGGAGCTGGGAGAGGCACAATGCACATTTGCTGAATAACAGAAGGAGGATTTTCGTGTCTGAGCTTTTAAGAGACATACAACATATGAAATGTAATGGGTATTTCAATCTGTGCAGTTGTTCAAAACCGCAGAAGTCTTTTTGTGGTCTTCTGTATCTTTTTTTTTTTCCTGAAAAAGGCTTTGCCAGAGTGCAGGACGGGGGCATGCTGCTTGCAGGGAAGACTTCTGTACAGGAGCTTTGCCGTGGGTTTAGAGGCATTCCAGAGCTTGAGATAAGTGTTGATAACTAGAAGGAGGGCATCTTTTCCTCTTGTCAGGTTGCTTGTATATGAATCACTTGCATCTTTATTGATGTGGAGCTGTTTGCTGACATTTTGACAACCCTACCCTCTGAAATCTAGCTTTACGTTCAGTTTTAGCTTGCTGCTTTGGTCCATTCCGTGATTAGAATCCATGTAAAATTGTTAAATGAGAATCTTTTGGTATCAAAATGGTATCTTTTGGTAGATATATTTCTGTATGGAGTTTTTCTCTCAATCCTGACAGCTGGAACAACTAACGGGAATGATCTTTCAGCAGAATTCTACAGACCTGAAAGGGATGCCCTGGTTCAGAGCTGTAGAAGGATTCATCGACTTCACAGACTGAGAACCATACACAGCTTTGCGATAACGTGTTTGAAAAACAAGTCCTGTCCAGAAGGGAATGCAGTCAGGCAAAACAGGTAAAGGCTGTTGTGGTAATGGGGAAGGAAGTTCTTGATGCAGTGTATGCACTCTGTAAATATTCGCTGTAACATACACTTAGCCCAGTTCTGGTTTTATTCTCATGCAAATCTGGGAGTTTATCCAGCATAAAGTAGGTGAAACTAAGTTGATGTTTAGGCCCTTAGTATGAAAAGAAATAATAACAAACGTTTATGCAGTCGCCACACTTGACTTCAGGAAGAAGCTTTAGATAAGATTCTGTTTGTATAGTAGCTGTGGTGTTTTGTTGTGTTTCTTTTTAGTAGAACTTCATAGCTGGAAAATACATTAATCTCGTTATCCAAGAGGATTTTATTAAAAAAAAAAAGTAAGATGGTTTAAGCTGAGACTTGCTCACAGGTCTTTAATGCAGTCACAATCTTAGAGTCTATTATATACAGTGGCACCTGCATTCAGCTGAATTAGCATTTTGCTTTTCCACATGAACAAAATAACTGCCTAAAATTGTTGTAAGTGGAAGGTGAGATCCTTTTCTTGTGAGGATGTGTTAATATTTTTCCTTTTTTCTTTTTTTGGCAGGATTTGATTAACACGGTTGTCCTGAGGATGAAGCAGTCTGTAGAGGAGGATGTCTTTATCCCTCTGTATCCGAAAAGGTAAGCTGTCTCTGGGAATTTATTTATTTACTTTTTAAAATTTTTATTTTTAGTCATAGAATCAGAGAACTGCTCAGGCTGGGAAAGACCTTAAAGACCACCAAGTCTACCTGCAACCTAACCTCTTTTTTTAGCCTTTGTTCTATTTTTCTGTATTTTTTCCCCAGAAGTGTGGGTGAAACATATTGTAGACATCCATGAGCAAATGAAACAAATGTGCCTTCTACTGTTTCTCTGTAGGAATAGTTACCAAACATTGATGTTTATGAACTCTTTCTGACAAGAGTAACTACGCAGTCGACTTAATGCTTTTTTGCTCCTGTAACTAAAAGCTTTCATAAATGGAAAGTTCTTAGTTTAAGGGGCACAGCCCAGAGTCTGGTTTTGTGATCTTAACTTGGAGTATCTGAGGGCTTGTGTTATTTGTGGTGGTCTGCTCCCCTTTCTACTCCTGACTCCTCCTTTCTTTCCTGAAATAGTTGATATTGCTGATGCTTATTACTGGATGCTCTTAGAGAGAGGATAACTGGTAAGAGCCTGGTAGGTGTGGGGTTAAGACACAGCTGGGAGAAGAGTGTTGCTAAGCCTGATGCAGCATGTTTGTCTGGTTACAAGCAGTGCTGTTCGTCTGAGAATCCATTAAACACATACTCGAGTGTTTCCAACTGCTAATTCCATTGGGTATTGCAAGGAGTTTCAGTTAACAGCTGTTTCCTTAGACCTTTATTCTGGTTGTCACTGCTGAAAGAATCCCATAGTTGTAATTCATCGGTGTTTAAGAGATGAATTGTCTGTTTGTCTTACTTTCAGGTCAAGCAAAATCCTTATTTCCTCTTCCTCTTTTTCTGACCAGCACTGTGGAAGACAAATCATCGCCATGTTCAAAATTCCAAGGCAGACGGTTTTGGTCAGCTGTTGAGGTAAAGAAAAAGCACCGATCTTGTCTGCGAAAATCATTTTAGTTAAGAGGAGATTGTAGTCTTTGAGGAAATGTATCGTCAGTCAAATCTGATTCCTGAGAGTTTTATGTATTTTAATAGGAAGGTTAGCTGTTTTCATCAGTGAGCTATTTATGGTCACCCACCTCTGATACGTAGTCAAGAGACTTTAATTTCATCATCTGTTCCTGCTAACCTTCCATGAGATCAGTCATTGGCACTCTGTGGATAGGTCTGTTTCCTCAGTGTGTGCATACAGTGCCCATGTTGCTCCTGTAGAATAGAATCCCTGCATGTGCGTGTAAGCGTATTAGTATAGCTTTATTCAGTCTAAAGTGCTGAGTTAGGAATGTCTGAATGCCTGTGATTCAGTTCCCTCTTAGATCCGTTTCCTCTATGAGTGTATTTGAATTCGTACTAAAGATGAGGTTTAGATGCAGGAAAACACATTAACATCCCAGTTCCCCTGCTGTGTGTGCTAACAAGGCCATGGTGACAGCTCTGCAGAGGCTTCCTGCTGCCATGTTGCACATTCCTGTAGAAAAATCAGGGACTTTGGGAATGTTGAGGACTTGCCATATTCACTCCTGGGGCAAGCTGTTGTGTAAGGGTTTGTCATGGACAGATGCAGAGAAGACAAGAGGGAGCTTAGTACTGATACCTGGCAGACAAGAAACAGACATAAGATTCTGGTATCACCCTCTGAGATTGTGTATTGCCTGACTTAAATGTCCAGTCAAATACATGTTTCTAAAAGCGAGACCAGTGGTCTTTCACTGCAGATTGAAGTTTTCTCCTTTCAGTTTGTTTTCCATCCTCACTGTCAGGGTTCTCTTTAGAAGTGGTGATGTGCAGAATGGTTGAAAATGTGCTTATGTTGGGGATCTTCTGACAGTTTGGAGAGAATAAATCCTGTTTTTTGAGTACTGAGATTGGATGGACATGGTATCTTTTAAGTTTAAAAAGGAGGTTCTAACGCACCCTCAGCCATCAGATATGCATGTTCTGTTTCTCCATTACTGCAGCTGCTCTCCAAGGTTCTCCTTTGGGATGGGACTGTACAGGAAGACACAGTCCGTGGTGTGGGACTGAGCAAGCTGCTGAATCGTTGCCTTCTTCTGAACCGCTTCAACACACCACCAGGGCCAGAAAACATAGAGAAGTGTAAAGAGGTGAAAGGTCTTATTTCCATGGGGACAGATGTAGTCTGAAGTGTAATTATTTAACATTTGAAGTTGTTTTTTTGTTTGTTTGTTTGTTTTTTAATGACCTTGGTGTATAGAAGAATTTCAAAGCAAGCATTTGTTCCCAGGCTTTTAGGAATAACTGCTTAAAATGATGGTTTTGGTTTTTGAAGAGTAAACACTGCCAATAATAACTGAACTAGCCAAAAGGAGAAGGCTGCCAGAAGTGGTGTGACTTAGTGTTACTGAAAGCCTTTTTTTTTTCTTTCTATTTTTTCTTTCAGAATGCTCTCTGGGTGAACAGGTGGTTGCATGCTTCCCAGAAAGGTGGTTCCAAAATCTTGGAAGTGGGTCAACTCTCCCCGAGTCAGTGAACTTCTGCCAGCATTTGGTTCAGTGAGCACGTATGCTTCACAGGAATAACCACAGGTAACAAACAACATGTTCTTTGGGATGCAGCACTTACTCATATTCTTTATGTTCGTATTTCTTTTAGGGACGTGGTTCAACGGGCATGGTGGTGATGGGTTGACAGTTGGACTAGATGATCTTTGTGGTTTTTTCCAACCTTAATGATTCTATGATTCTTAAATTCCTCAAGCCTCATGCATTTAACACTTTCAGTGATGTACTTCCAACATCTACGTACAACTAAAGATGCAATCCATAATGTAAAATGGATCGCTTTTGCAGTACTAGTTCAGGCTAGTTTGAGGCTCTAGATGTTGGTTGCAGTTAGTGGTCAGTGTAGCTCAAGGCACGTTTTAGCTTTATTGATTTTGAAGTCAGGTGTGAATGTGTTGCTATGTCAATTTGTTTTTGTAATAGTGATGAAACTGAAGAAGTTGTTCTCCTGTTGGTGAAAGTCAAGGCTCTGCGTATTGCTGAAGAGCTCATTGAAGTGTGCAAACGGGAACATCTTAAATCTGTGATCAGGAAATAAGGATTTCTTTGAAGCAGCAGTTCTTTTACTGAAACAAGCCTGATGCTCACTCTAAAAAATGGTCATGTTTAATGAGTGGACTGCCTGCAGTTGTTTTACTGTGAAGTATTTTGTTTGTTTGTTTTTTTTCCAAATGTCTTCTGATGCCATCTACTCCTAGACAGAATCACAATCGTCAGTGTGAAGTGCAGGTGTTCTGAAATATATGACCAAGCCTCACTGCTTTGTTCTTTTGGGAAGGATGACTGCAGTAAGTGCCTGTAACATTACCACTGCTGGTGAGCAGACAACTTCACAAGCTGTTTTCAGTACCACACCAAATCACTCTGACCCCGGAGTCACTGAACTCTAACTTATCGTCCACTTAATGAGATAACTCTACCAAACTCACAGTGAGTTCTTCATAGCTTTTTGATCCCAACACAGAAGCAGGAATTCTGCGTGCCATGAGAAGTTTCATCTGTGAAGATCTACTGATGGTAAATGGCAGTTCAGGAAGGTAAGAAGTTGCACAGGAGAACGTCTTAACTACGCTTACTCTTCTCCAGAGTATGATTTGTAGTGGAGCTTTGTACTTGAGATACAGACTGGACTTTGTGCACAGACTTGGAGCTGTCACCCGCCCTTATTTATCAGACAGGCAGAACAACAACTCCAGTTACCTTCTAGTAATTGGCTCTCTAAGGACATTTACCTTTTGCTTCCCTGTAAGACCCAATAAACCTCATCTCATCGTACCCGTGTTGGATTTCTAATGTTGTGTAACTTCGTGTATGTGCAGTAAATATTACTGCTGCAGAATAAAAAGGATGTTTTACTGTAGAAACAGCAGCGCGCCACAAATTCTGCTAAGTTTGCTATTGCCTGCTTCTCTAAAATGTTATTCATGGGTCTTCCATTTAACTCTTGGGGGCTTCTATTCCCTATGGTTTTTCTGTTGTTTTGTATTACAGAATATGTATTTTTGTAAACTATTTTAATTGTAAATAGCATTCATCAGTGTTATAGACAACAATGACTTTTAAAATAAAAGCAAAACCATTATTTTGAAAAGTAAAAATGTTTTTGTGTTAATGAGACTTTTAACGCTTTCAAGTCTTGAACACGACAGGAGTGTTATGTGAAGTATGGAAAAAAACTTGGGCACTGCTGGCGCTTCATTATCTGCAGGATTTAGGAGTTCTGTTGTAAGTAATTGTGCACTTCTACTTTCCTGAGTGCAAAGAAAATACAACTGATGGGTAATCAGCTGAAGCATGTGATCTCCGTGCTTGCTTTTGTCTCCTCTGCTTCCTTATTCATGTGGAAAGTTGCTCCCAAAGAAATTAGTCTTGTGCTGCTATGAAATTGGAATAGGTTCTATCACGCTTTACCTCTGTAGAGGCTTCTTCCAGTGGCTGCAGACGTCACTTGTCATGACTGGTAAGCAGGGGAAGGCGATTTTTACTGGAGCTCAGAAGCCCCATCCCAGTTGAGTATCTTTGAGAACTTACCGTGCCACTTTGTGGTGAACCTTGCACCCATTCCCACAATCTGACTGGAGTAACAGCTAATCTGGCTTCATTCTTGCAAGCTGGTTTCAAAACGTTGGTATTACTGCTTTGTTGTCAGGTTACTATTGGTGCTTTATCAGATGTCATTTCAAAAGTGCCTTTACAGGACAGCTAAGCAGCACTTACTGTCAGATTGTCCAGCTGGGCTTCTGTACATCTGCTTCCCTGCCGTAGCCCCCTTCTGAACCTACTGAGTGAAGCATTTTCACAATTGGCCCCTGTCTACTTGGCAAAGGCAGAAGAAACAGTTATTTGGAAGTGACAACACGATAACTGCAAACCCCTTCTATTAGCTGTGATTTAGAAGGGAAGGCAGAAGCAGGACTGAACACACTGTAACGCTGTTTTCAGGAATGGACAGTTTAACATTCAGATGAGAACTGCTGAAATTTCACTGTCTTTTATTTGCATACGAAACTTGAAAACTGACAATTCTTACACTGAACTCAAAGCTGTTACTTGTTCAGCTCTTCACTCGCTTCCCTCCGTATTTATTCCTCTATTTTGAAGTATTGTACTCTCGCAGCATATCGAATTCCAGCCAGGGCTGCTTCCACTTCTGTGCTTCCTTCATTTTTTTTCTCGGGTAGCTCAAATTTTATTCCTTTTATGTTGTATTTCGGCCTCTCCCACCGTTTTGACCATGGTTGAGGTTTCATTCTGACCTGCAGCTAGAGGGAAAGATTTTTTTAAAAAAGAAAAAAGGTATTAAAAGGTCAGAAGGTCAGAATTCTGACTGTGAAGCAAAGCAATGATACAAGTGCTGCTTTAAGAGAAGGAAGCAGCCCGATCTGTCAGCAAACTAAGGGACTAATGGACACCAGTGGGAGAAAAGGGATTTGGGGGCTGTGTGGCTGTTACGTTTGTTCATATACCTAAATAACACTGACTTATTACACCGTCCTTAAGTTGATATGCTGTTAACTCTCTTCTACGCTTCTAACTCTGTTACTTACTAAGGAAAGAAGAATAGGACAGCAGCCGTTCCTCCTTTTCCCTGTAAGCTAAGTTGGATAGCATTCTTCTACCAGTCTGCCAGACCTTCTGAGATGCACATATTGCTAACTGCTCCTTCCACCCCCCACATCAGTAGCATTAAGTTTCCATAGCGCTGGCTGTTCTGTCTGCACAGTGTAATACAGAGGTATCTGCAGGCCGTTACTCCTTGCACGTCTCCTAAGTTACCTACTGAGGAAGGCAGGTACTTTGGTTATGAATGTTCTTTCCCAACAGGAGTAGCATTAAGGTACCAGATTTTACGTGCTTGTATCACCTTGATAACTACCACAACTAAAAGCTGTTTAACAGCCTTCCAGGCCATTGTAGAATGGCCACTTGGAAGAGACTCACAAGGATCATAGGAGTTCAACCCCTGCCTCCACATAAAACCAACCCCTGCCTCCACATCAAACCAGCAACACTATGTCTGAGAGTGGTGTCCAAAGGCTCCTTGAACTCTGGCATGTTTGGGCCTGGGCAACCTGTTTCGTGCACGGTCAACCTCTGGTGCAGAAGCTTTTCCACCCTGACCCTTCCCTGATGCAGTCCTCCATCTGGCTCTGAAATGGAGCCCTGCAGAAACCCCAGGTGACTGCTCACCATCCTGATATAATCCCGGTATCAGTCAGAAAGTTAACTAAATTATCGCCTATGTTCCCACTAAAAAATTAAACTCCTGCCTTGTTTACAGGAATTTCTTCATGGTCTAAATGAGACACAGATGAAAAAAACACTTTTTTCATCACTTGATAGTGAAAGGTAATAATTTTTTTCCTACTGTTTCTTACAAACAGCTGAGGAGAGCCTACAGGAGACACCACATTCAAGTGGTTATCTTGTGCTGGCAAAGCTTAAGGGGACTCTTAAAACTCTTTTCTGCTCCGATGAATTATACCGTGCCATAGAAATCTCCTTATGCTCTGGAGTTCAACTGTCTGGCAGCTAAGTTGAAGGCACGCTTCCTGACACAGTACTGGCCAGAGGGCCACTACCAACAGATTATTTGCATGCGGTCACTTTGTTTCAGACAGCATGAAGACTTGGCCTCAGAGCCAGGGAATGGCTTGAACACCTCCAGGGACAACAATTCCACCATCTGCCTGGGCATTCCGAGAGGACATTTTTCCTAGTATCCAACCTGAACTTCCCCTGGCACAACTGAAGGCCATCACCTCTTGTCCTCCTGCTGCTCCTTGGGAGGAGAAGCTGTCTCCCACCCAGCCACAACCTCCTTTCAGGTAGTGGTGCAGAGAAATGAGGTTAAATTTGAATCTCCTCCAGACTGAACACTCCCTGCTCCTTCAGACACTCCCATAATATTGTGCCCCAGCTCCTTCACCACTCTGTTGCCCTTCTCTGGACGCGATCCAGAGCCCCAGTGCCTTTCTTGTAGTGAGGGGCCCAAAACTGAGCACAGTACTGGACGTGCAGTTTCAGCAGTGCTGAGAACAGCCGGCAGATCGCTTCACCAGTCCTTCTGACTGCACTATTTCTGACACAGGCCAGGATGCTGCTGGCATTCTTGGCCACCTGGGCACACTGCTGGGTACGTGCAGCCAACTGTTGACCAATACCCCCAGTGTGCAACGTATCACATCGTCACTCTCCTCTCAGAGGCAGCACCGCCACTTTAAACACTGTGCCGCTTAAAGCAGTGCAGGTGGGTTGCGGAGACATGAAAAATGCTTAGCACAAGAGGAATTCCATTTCACAAACAGAAATACATGCACTCAGCTCCCAGCTGACCTCGAGATGTGAGGCAGAGGCAGGGCCCGTGTCTCTGTCACCTTCCGACACGCACTTTTCGAGTACCAATGCCTCAGAGCCCTGAGGAATCTGAGGGCGGCCCCCACCGCGGCCTACCCCTTCTACCTCCTCTCCTCTCTCTGCTTCTGCTTGTCAATAATGACGGGCTTCGGGGGCGGATAGAATACTGTGGGCTCTCCATCACTGTTCATTCGACACATCGAGGAAGAAAACCACCCGCTGAAGATAAAACGCTCAGAAAAACACCGTTCTCAAAAGGCACCGTTCCCCACAGCCTCGCAGCTCAAACCCCCCGCAGGCGGCCGCCATAGTGACTACGAGTACTTCCGGTCCGCCGGCGCCAGAGCGCAGGGTGGCTACGGCAAGCTCGGAGGGCCAAAACTGCCCTCAGCGCGAAGCGGAGCTGTGTGTCGCTCTACTCCTAACCCCTTCTGAGCTCTGTTCATGATCTGATGGGTGGATTTGAAGTGGAGGGTATTTGACGCTGCTTAGAGAAACGAGGGGCCTGTGCAAAAAATGAGCGTGCTGCATTTTGTGGTGCAAGATGTTCTGGGAACTGCTGCTAACAGTGCCCAGAAGGCTTCCTTTTTGCTGGGGAGAGGTTTAGCAAGGATTTTTTATATGAAAAGAGTTCATCCTATATTTCCTTTCCACTGACCTTCCGTCGTACTGCTTGAGAAATTGCTATTTCTTGCTGTAGAGAATGCACATGCACCTGCACTTGTATCTGCACAAAGAATCATCTAAACATCTCTGTACGGGTTTCTTTTTGGCACTGAGTTGGAGCTGTGTGGAAGACAGACTTGGATGAATCTTCAGTCGGGTGCAGGGACGCGTAATGCTCATCTTAGATGTCACGCTGACAGCAGCAGTAGAGAGGCAAATGTCATAGGGTTTCATGGTTTTTTTTTTTCCTTTTGTTTCAGTCCTAACTGTGGAAGCATAGAAGCGTTACCCAGACCAATTGAGCATTTCTCACATGTGCTTTCTACCAATGACACAGGGCAGTGGAAGTCAGCACCAGAAGCATCTGTAACAGCCCTGCAAAAGACTGGTGAGAGTTACCCTGGCAGCCTCTTTTGGCAACCTCAGGTCTCTGCAAGCTGTTAAGCTGTGTCGTAAGTCCTCCCGTGGTGCTGACTCAGCTCTCCCTGTGTTTGGTGTAGGAGAGCTGGTCTTCAACTCCTTCCTGTTTCCTGCCTATCTGGTCCCTGCTTTGCCCGTGGCCCAGTGAGCCTTTTACTACTCGCCCCCAGATTTGCACGTGTGGATAAGAGCATCTGCTTATGTGCCCTTCTTTTCTGCTTGTGGTGTCAGGCTGAGCGACAGCTCCCAGCCGAGCTAGTGGTTAGCGAGACACGGAGTAGCTGGAGATGGAGTTCTCTGTGTCACTAAAGCATGAGCTTGATGGCTGTTGTGAGCCAAAGCAAGAGAGTTTGTGTGTTTAATTTCTGCGTTGGGCTGAGCGGGTAGAGCAGGGCAAGGGGGCTGATTTGGATGTGCTGCTTTCCCAATACGGTGCTGTTTGCGTGGCAGTGCTTCTGGCGTTGCAAATTGTGTCAGATGTCAATGAATTCCTTGGAATCTGTTGAGTTGACTTGTGCAGGTTTCATTGTGGAGCTGAACCCTTCCTGGCCGCTTGTGTGCATAGCCATGGCCTTTGCTTCTTTCTTGCCTTTTTTTCTTGGTTGCGTTTGGCACTGTGCAAGCCGTGAATTGCCAGGGAAGAGCTGGAAGTGCTCTGGAGTTGTGGGGGACAAACTCCTAAGAAACAACGTGCAGCTTCAAAGCCCCAAAGTTTGCAGAGATGAGAGATGCGCAGCGTGCTGCCTGGTGCAGGACATGATGCGCTCTGCAAGGCGCTTTCCATGAAGACCTCAGATCTGCGCTCAAACTGCATCCAAAGCAACCCAATGCCCCGTGCTTGTTGTACCCGGAGGTATCGGTGCCAGGAGTTGCTGCTGTGTTTGCAGTGCCTTTGTGTCAGCAGGGTGATGTTCATGGGGTCCAATGCCCTCAGTCATTCAAAACATCCTTGCAAATGTTCATAGTGAGGGACATGTTTCATTGACACCATAGGTTGTTTTCTGGAAAATGAAAGAGTGGGCTTGCGTACCTCCAGATGGTTTTCATTTCCTGCTGACCACAGTGCACGTCATGTCTGCTGCCATTGCCCCACGGCCCTGTTGTGGTTTAAGCCGGTGGGTGGCTCAGCACCACACAGTCCATTGCTTACTGCCCCCTTCCCGGTGGGATGGGGGAGAGAATTATGGGGGAAAAAAAAGAAGGTGGGAGTCATGTGTTGAGAGAAATCTCTTTCCAAAGGTAGAGAAAAGGACAGAAGTAATGGATGCATGCACACACACACACACACATATATATTTATGAATGTATGTAACAAGTGATGTAGAAGCAGTGGCTCAGCACCTCCCAAGCAATGGGCAAGCAGAGGAAGAGAGTGAGATGAGCTCCCACCCCGTCCATAACCCCTTCCACTTGATGTCATATGGTATGGAATATCCCTTTGGCCCGTTGACATCAGCTGTCCTCCTTTGGTTTCCTCCCAGCTCCTTCTTGAGAGCTTTGCTGAGAACGGCCTTGGCTCTGTCCAGGTCTGCTTCTCAGAAATTATAAACACGAGAGTGTTCTCACTGTTGTAGCATCATAGCAGACACTGAAGAAAAATGGATCCCACCTGAGACTAAGACAGCCCCCCAGTGTCCGTGCAGCAAGCCGTGTGGGGCTGCAGGTCGTGCATTTCCCTGGCAGCATTGGCCAGGGGTGCTGGGGAGGTTTGCGTGCTCAGCTTGGGCATCGCACTGCTGTGCCTGTCAACACAGCATGCTTCGTGCTCTCCGAGCAGCAGAACAGCGTTTCATCACCAAGGTGCCGTAATATTTACTGGAACCAGATGCATTTGTGTCTCTGAGGCTGGGTTTACCCTACAAGCTCTTCTTGATGAAGCTGTTTTGATTCCCTTTGTCCGTGTGTGAGCGGAAGCGCTTATCCACCCTTGTGTTCTGTCCCAAGGTATTTCTCTTGGTGGGCAGAAGGAGCTGGTGGATTCAGCAGCAGTAGATTCTGTTGGTTTCCTCTCTGATGCTTCATCCCTGGAGCTCGCTGCTGCACAGAAGAGTACAGGCGTGTTTATCCCAGGGCTGCTGTAAAGGGGAGCCCAGTTGACATAGCAGCGAGCAGCAGCTAAAGGGCAGTGCAGAGGAGGGCTTTGCAGAAGGAGCAGGAGTGCCTGCGTCCATCTGTATCCTCAGATACGTTCTGGCGGTGAGGCAGCAGCTGTGGCCACAGTGACTGAATGCAGACTGGGCCTGGAGCTGCCAGGTGACACTTCCTAGCCCGCTAGTATACCTGGCAAAGCACAGCCACCCTGCACCCACAGCAAGCGTTTGTCTTAGTGTCATGTTTCATGTGAAGCTCAGGCACGGGGGGCAGCTTCCCCCCAAGAAAACGAGGAGGAAATGAGGTCGTCATGGAAGCCAAAAGGCAAAAATGTGCTCGGGAAAGAAATTGGCAAAGCAGTCTGGTAGTAGTGCTGTGTTTCTCTTCCTTTATTTCCATCCAGGTGAAAGAGATGACTGCTCTAAGCCACCCGTGGATGCAAAGAAGGACCCTGGTGTGGATTTGCCATAGGCCCAGCAAGAGGCTCAACAGCACCAAGCGCCGGGTCCTGCACTTTGGTCCCGACAAGCCCATGCCAGCTTCTCCAGGATTTGGCTGAGATTGCAACCACGCACTGATTTCTCGAACGCTGGGGTGCCCTTTTGGAATCCTGTGGTCTTGTGACGTGGTCTTGCCTCCCCACCTTGTCCGTCCATGGTGGAGCAGCCGGGTGGCCCTTAGTGATGTCATAAGCGGCTAGAATGAGGGGAGGAGCAGCGCGTGCTGCTTCCCTTCATTGGAGCGCTTGAGCTCGGCGTGAGTACGTGGCTTGTTGCACTTGTGCATCGACTGAGTCCGTTCGTCTTCATCCCGTCTTGTGCAGCGTCTTGTAGGTAAGCTGAGACGGTGTGGGATAGACGGGTGGGCAGTGAGGGCTTGAGAAATGCTGGCTGGCAGAGCTCCTAGGATCATATTGCTTAGCCTGGACTGTCAGAAACCGTTTTCCCCCAGGCCATCACTTCTAAAGCCATCCATCAAGGTGGCATTTGTCCCACGGTTTTTCCCTCGCCTTCTTTGCTAAATTGTGGAGGCTCACTGACCTGCTCTTTCTCTGTCCCCTCCCCACCCTCCGCCTGCTCCCTTGGTGCAGCTTTTGCTCGCGGAAGATCAGAGCAAAGTGACAAGGAACGGCTGCGGGTTCGAGGATCTTCTTCTCCCTTGTTCTGATCTCTTGCCAGGTACGTGCCATGTTTTGTATTGTCACATGGTTCAGCAGCCCGTGTTTAGTCACACCGTGTGTAGTAACACAGCCTCGTGCAGCTGAAATGCAGCTCTGGTCACGTGTGGGATTTTTCCACTTCCTCTCCAGCTCAACCCTCAGCAGGATGCTGCCTGTCGTGCTGGGAGCAGCTAGTGTGAAGGAAGGCAATCCCTTAGGCCAAGAGCCCTAGCCGCAGTTTGTGCAGAGCTGCACAACATGAGCCAGGGGCACAAGCGTGCATGCTTTGGCTGTGTGAGTGTGCCCGGCAGCTGTAGGGAGCACAGCGGGCATGCAGGCAGAGGAAATGCGTGGGCAAGGCTGCGGCCGGCGCTGGTGCTGAGGCTGCTGCTGGGAGCCGGGGGCTGGGGAGCAGCTCCAGCCCCAGCAGTGACACCTCTCCCTGGCCTGCTACTGCGCTCTCAGCGTGCTGCGGGCAAATGCATCTGCTGCTTTGTGCCAGAGTCCCCATCTGCTAGCAGAGGGACAGCGACTTGGTCCAATGCTGCGCATTCAAACGGCTGTCCCGTTTGAATAGACTGCACAGTGGTTGTTTCTAGAAGTAGTTCTTAAGAAGTCTCTTGATCCAGTGCTGTGTGAGCACAGGAAATGTGATTCTTTTCTGTTGCAGCTTGTCGCGCCTGCTGTGATGGGCATCGCGAGCAGCGAGATCAGCCGTGGGCCTGACCGGGCGTTGACGGAGGTACAGTGTGAAGCTCTGCTTGGTCTCTGTTCCCTGACTTGAGCCAGCAGTGTGAGCCACCGGTGTGCTCTCCTGCTTTTCAAGAGAGAGAGCATCCTTCCGGCTCTCTCGGTGTCTCTGAAGAGCTGCCTTAAAAGCTTCATTTCCTTGCTAGTGGCATCGAGATGGCACCCTGAAATCCTCCTTGTTTGTCCTCAGCTCCTCACCATGGCCTGTGCTCTCTGTTTCAGCCTGAGAACCAGGGGAAGCCCTTGCTGGTCCAGGAGGAGTTATCTCTTAATATTCCAGCTATTGCTGCTGGCCATGTTATTAAGAGATACATTGCCCAGGCAGCGGATGAGCTCTCCTTGGAGGTAAGCAGATAAAGAAGGCGTTCCTTGTTGTCACGGCCAGAAGAGTATACCGTGTGAATGCATCAGGAATATTCTCAGACACCTTCAGAATGCCTTGTGAGGCGAAGCCCAGAAGATGCAGGTCCAGATACGACTTGCACTGGGTTGGATGCAGGGAGGAGTTCAGCCATGTCTAAAAGATGGTTTCATTTGGCATGCTTGCACTGTATTCTGTCTGGTGTGTAAGGCAGCGGCTCTTGTACCTCCAAGCCCAGCTTTCCGACGGGAAATGCCTGAAGAGCTGCCCCGGTGCAATTGCTCTCAAGCTGTGCGCTCTTTGGCAGTGCAGAAGAAGGGTGCCATTTCAGCTGTGCTTTCCTCCCAGCTGCGCTGACGCTGGGATTGATGTTGCAATGTCTTGCAGGTGGGAGACCTGGTGTGCATTACTGCTATGCCAGCAAAGGAGCAGAGCCCCTGGTGGAGAGGCAAGCATGGCTTTCAGGTAGGCACGAGCTTCAGACTCCTGGGCGCTATTGCAGTCAAGTCAGGAACGTCAGCTTCAAGCTGCTTGGCCTGCACAGGGTGGCTTCTGGACGTCAACAGCTTCCCTGTGTCACTGTCAGAGGACTTTCCCTTTGGCTCTGGGCTTCGGTGGGAAACTGTCTCCTCATGTGACTTAGAAGCAAGAGCCTCTCGTGCTCAATAGGCAGTCAGGAGTTGACCATCTCTGTCCTTTGTACAAGCACGGAGGACAGAGCCATCTTATGCTCCGTCAATTGCTTTTGTAGGTCTTCTGGCTGCAAATGTTGAATGAGGGTTACTTTTCTGCGGGCCATTCTTTCTTGGTTGAACAGTTGAGGCCTGAGAAATGCTGCATTCAGTATTCCATCCCTCTTTTTGTTCTTGTTCCAGGTTGGGTTTTTCCCTGGGGAGTGCGTGGAGCTCATCAACGGAAAAAATT